>NC_073734.1:18093228-18163228 GCF_023634155.1 Falco peregrinus
TCAATGGAGTACTTTGATTTTTTTTTTTTTTTTTTTTATCTAGACGCCAGAAGCTGGTGAATATATGCTTCATAGCTTCAGATAAACCTTTTGTTCTTCTGGGGCTGATCAGCTGGTGCGGCAGCGAGAGGGAGAGGAGGAAGGAAATTCACAGGGGCTCCACGGTTTCAAAAAGTCAAATTACCTCTGAGCCATGGCATTGCTGATAATTTAAATGAAAAAATATATATACAGGCTGCACCACACAACATCTCTACTGTTAGGACTTTTAATGAAGCCCCAGTTGTGATGACACTGAAGCAGGGAACGCTACGGTGGGATAATTACTTGGCTCCCTCGCAGCTGAGTTTCACAGATGCATTATTAACGGCACATTCCATGCCATAACGAGCACCGAATGTAGGTGGGATTCACAAGCCCCGGCATCCGCCATTAGCAGGTTGGCGCAAACACAAATGAGTGTTTTCACAAAAGCATGCAAAGGTTGTGAAATTCCAATGAATTCTTTCACTGGAAAAAAGAGTTCAAGCTGCCATGACCGGATATGTCACCTCCCACGGCACACCGCGCACCCGGCGAGGCACCATGGGAAATTACAGAATCAGAATGCATTGATTTTTTTGTAGAAAATACAGGCGGCAGCCCTGATGAAGAATTAAGGAGGAAATGTAATAACCTAATTCTCCTCCAACGTCCTCACACACACCCCTTCCAGCCTGGGTGCCCGGCTCCTGCATCCAGGCAATTGCCAGGCAAAAGGCAGGGATAAAAATTAGCTTTTGCTTAAGCCGGTGGTGGGATACTGGGCTGGGTGCACCATTAGCTGCTTACACCAGGGCTGGACTTGGCCCGCTTTGTCTGAATGTCATCAGCTTTAGGACACAACATTTCCAAGCAATACTTGTTTTATGCTGCCACATGTTTTATGTTATTCTCCATGACATTCATCCCCTAAACATTCCTCAGATACAAGCCCTTAACAGGTTTTCTCCACAGAATACTATTTACAGTATAAGAAATTATTAATAATTCCTCCTCAAACCATAATGTATATGGCTCGAAAACTCTGGAGAATACAAAAAGAATTTTCCCTCTCTCTTTCATGCCACACACATAGAAAATATGACATTAACATCTTCCTTTATTACGGGGCAAGTTAGCCCAGCACTGTGCCTACATTCCTTCCTAGCCTCATCAATGGCAGAAGCAATTAAGACATTCCTTATGACCACACGGTAGTGCTTATTTCACTGTTTGCAGCATAAGTGAACTAAATGCAGTTACAAAATTAGTGGCAGCCCTGTTTTGTTGGGTTTTTTTTTTGTTTGGTTTTTTTTTTTTTTTTAAAGCTTCTATTTCAAGGTGACCCTTTTCCTGTTTTGTGTGTCACCCCAAGTGTTGCTGCATGCATACTGAACCAACACCCTCCCAGTAATTAACACCAGCACTTAATGAAGTCCAGCTGCTGCGATGGCAAACTGAAGGGATGCCAACCTTTGTAAACTAGTACTTGGGCTACTCCAGTTACAGCTGCTTTAAAACCACAGCAGTCAACTTCTCTTTGCCTACTTCTCAGAGATAATTCTTACCAAATAAGACAAGTGTTCAAGATTAAGCATTTAATAACAAAGCTTATCTCTGAACTAATATTTCAAGCTGGAAATGATACAAAGGGCTGGATCAACTTAAATGAACACTGCAAAATTAATAAAAATCCTGAGCAGCAAATGAAAAGCTAAAATGAAGATTTGCACTGTTAAATACATAAACCTTTAAAAACCCTGAAGTGCAGTTCCAAGGGAAAATTGGAGACAGATTCTTCAGCAGTATCTGTTCCTCTGAACTCCTTTCCTGATCCAGTATGAGAGACACTAACAGCCAACACTTTATTAAAATAATACACTCTGCCAGTTGCTTCATTACATGCAGTGGTATACCAAGGATTCTAGGTGAATGTTTTTAGAGAACGTTTGAAAAGGCTTACATTATAACTCGTACCACGTGGATTTTCAAAAGAGGAAAAAGAACTCCTTCCACAGTCCTCCTTCACATGTGCCTTCTTGCTCTTCTCCTTTATCTACCTCTCTTAATATGCTACTTTTCCATGCAGAAGTACTGATAACATTGCCCAATTTAAGTGCAAAATTGCTAAACTCCTCTCCACAGCCCCCCCAAAAAACCCCAAAGCAATTCCCAATGCCAAAACATGCCCTCCCCTCCCCTCAGACCCACACAGTGGATACAGCACCCCACATTTCTGATTTACATACATGCAGGACTCCCACTTCAGTCCAAGAGACATCCGATTTGGGCTAGAGGCAGAGAACTGCGCCCTGAGCTTTCCGGGGGCGGGGGGGGGGGGGGGGGGGGGGGGGCGCGAGACTTGTGTCCATTGCCCAGCCAGCAGCCACGGGAAGCTGGGAGGGCCAAGCAGGTGAGCTGGGCTCAGCCAGTGAAGGGCGGAACACTGGCAGGTGCACTTCATTTTCAAAATTACTAACAAATATAATGGCTTCTACTATGATAAACATTCAGTGGCCTTTTCAAAGGCAGGAGGGAAGGGAACAAGCTAATTTACTTTCACTTGAACTAATTTACACATAGGTAACATGTATCAATTTACAAATACATTCAGCATCAGGAAATCAACACTTCTCCCAAGCAGGGGTTAATCCAAGGCCCTAACCCTGTAATCGGCCCAATTTTTCCATCAGAGACCTAACATTGCACAGGATCAGTATTAAAAGGACATCCTTGATTATTCTGGATGCCCATGCCCCTGAGAATATAACTTAAAAACAAAATCATTAACTTACACAATAACATAGTCCTTGAAAAAAAAAAATGGAAAAAAAATTGTGTGTGCAGGGCAATGCTGACTTCCAAGCACAAATTCCTTTGTTTTCCTTAATGCTAGCTTTGGACCCTACTGATGACTCAAAAGGAGCTGCACTGAAATAATTGCATAACCTGGCAGCCCTCTGCGATGTGTCAACATTTCATAGGCAGAAAGGTAGCAAAAGGCTAAAAGCTAAGAACCCAACTTTGGTTTAATTTACAGAAAATATTGCACATACTACACCATCTATTTTTCTTATTGTAAGTTTGATATTAAATTATCCAGACTTCCATAGGGAAAGCCAATTTTTAATTATCAAAAAGCCAGTGAGGCTAAGTTCCACAAGGGCAAACCATGGGAAAGGGACGTGGTGGTTTCGCATGGCATGGCACGAGGCTCACGAGCTTCTTGTGTGCGTTGGCCTCTATGTAAGAGTCAACCATGGAAAAAAAGCCTGTTTACAACAAAAGGCATCTGGTAACCATGATTATTCTGCCTTAAAACTGAACATTTTAGATTTCTTAGCTCCCTCTTTTGTTCAGTTTTAGTTCTCATGCTTGCCGCTTTCTGCTCTGCTCTGTTCTTTTTTTGTGCATGTTATAACCCAGCACGACAAAAATCTGCATAGTCAATCACACCGCTGATTTTCAAACAGGTGAGTGTTATTAGTTTCACAAAGAAAATAGGTTCCTAGGTATATTTGAAATTCATTTTTCAAATCATTTCACAACGCAGCTACTCTGTTTCCTCTGCAATGATAAAGCTCACAACTTGCTAGCACGGAAACTCAAGGGAATCGTCTACTTGAAAGTAGAGCCTGAACTGTGAAATATGGATTCAGATCTAGATATTGAAACCTTCCTGCTTCCCAAACGTTGGGTGTTCAGACCCAGCCATGCAGTCTTTACTCACACTTTAGACTTCAGGTTCCTCTAACATGGTGGTGGTGCTCAAACACAGACAGACAGCAGGGCCTTTCTCCCTGAAATTACAAGTATCTTCTCTTTTGTCCTGGAGGCCTCTTTCTAAAGTGTGCCAGGAGTCTGGTGTTAAGTAAAAGATGTACAACTACTTCTGAAGAAAGAAAAGTACAATCCTTCATTATGAAACTGGCAGGCAGAGGAAGTGAAGTTCCTTATGGGATACTACCCTGTGTTCAAGGTTTTGAAAGGTAAGGCCATAGACACCTGAAAGTAAAGTTTCTTCTATATATTCATGAACAGAACAACAGACATTTTAAGATTATGCATGGAAAGAGAATATGTAGCCATTTCAATATTGCTGAATTTATGTCAGTACCCTGAGATGCTGCTGTATCTGCATAGGTGCAGGTAGCCCCTGTGTAACACAGCGTACACACTCTATGGGCATGTGAGTAACTTTATGAATTAGGTGTATGACAGATATGGCTTAGTCAGGACAAAGCAATAGCTTTAAACGTGCCACAGGCAATACTTGAGAGAAGTCACTGTACCACACCAGTTCTTAAGCACAAGATTCAGGACTCTGGCATCTTGAACTTTAAACCCCCTCCTAAAGCAGCACATTTTGCTTAGACAGGACATAACTTTATTGTATATGTCAGGAACGGAATAAAGTTTTTCTTACTGAAATGAAGTGGAAAAGCATGTTTCCACAGTCTTTCGAATGTTAACTTTCATGTTCTTCAGTAAGTTACAATCTGATTTGCCACAAGTCCGGAGCCTCCTGGTTAGCCAAGTCAAACACTGACAAACCCAAAAGGGCTACTGCTGATAACCCCCATCTCCTCTCAGCGAGCGTGGCAAGGGCTGGCACTGCTTCTCTTGTGTTCACATTCCAGACAGGGAAATACTAATTGTCTTTTAAAAATCTCTATAGTATTTTGTCAATATTTTTTTATTACAGCAGAGCATGTATAAATATTTTATTGTAAACCAAGGGCCTAAAATAAACAGTTTAGTAAATAGTTATTACATTACAAGGAAAAACATCTGTGGAAACTGTTTTCCATGTAATTATTCTTGCTATTTTACATTTGCTCTCAATGTGAATTTCTTTGGCTCTAATGTTTCACTTGTTCTAAATCTTCCTCCTTGTTGCTATTATTAAAATCTTAAAAAGGTGCCAAATCTTAAATGAAGAAAAAAAAATGATTCGTTAGAAATTATTCATATCACAGTGAGCCTCTACTAAACCTGGCAGGGGTGCAATATTTTCGGTGAAATTAACATAAAATATACAACTGCAAATTATCCAGGAAATAGCGATGTTCTTTACAGCGCGCATTTACATTTGGTAAAAAATGTTCTACTTATCTGTCTAGCACAAAGCTCCAATCGCTTCCAAAGACAGTTTTAAAGGGATAGTCATAGCTCCGCATAGGGAGCACAGTCCTTAGAGCAGCTGTAACAAATAGCTGGTGGGGAAAGTGACCTTCGATAATTATGAAGGTAACAGTCAGCGCTGGACATTCCTTGTTGTGAATACTAACAATCTAATTTTAGATTTATTTCCCTTTCGGTACGCTGGATGGAATTCCTCTCTTAGGCCTAAGTCCTTTCTACTAAACACAAGAAAAACTATAATACCATGTAAAATGCAAATTTTGCTGTAAATATTTTATAAAATTGTTGCATACATCCCAAAAGCTATAGGTCTTAATTGAGAGCAGGCTATTTTTCCAGTCAATATATGGAAATGGAAAATGCTAATTCATGTTTTTCTACTTATGAAAAACCCTGGAGAATGGCAAAACCACAAATGCACTCACTTTAATATTATAAATATAATTTGGCTCCCTCTTTGCAGTCCTCGATGTCCTGGCTTTTATCTCCCGATGGCTGCAGAGGAAGAATCAGAGAATCGCTTTTACATCCCCTGTGCAGGAAGTCACCCCCGCGTGCCGCCAGCTTGGCAAAAGAGCAACAGCCTGAGCTCGCAAACGCAGCAAACAGGAACTGAAACAAGAAATTCCAGCACTCTTACACGGGACGCAAGCCCCAAAAGACAGCAAACCTGTTCAGGGCGAGCAGCGTGCGCACTCAGCCCTGCTGCCAATAGCCACCGCCACCACGGACCAGCTGGGTGGAGGAGTGGGGCTACCCCCACGCTGTCCCCTAGCCCCGTGGCTCCTCCTTGGATTTATTTCCCCCCTTCAGAGCAGCTAGTGACTTGGACAATAAAGCCTGGAAACAACCTCTCACAAGTTGTACTGAATATAATGAAAAGTCGTTTAACCTGCTGCAGCATACGGTTAATTGCACTCACCTTCATCCATCAACTTTTCCTTTCAAGAAAAAGACTGGGTTTTGCATCTTCTAGAAGAGAAACCATTAGGTTGTTGAAGTTAAAACTCTCCAAAGGTCATTGATGCTGGCTTTGAAGACTGAAAATGATATTATTCCCCATTAGACTTTTAATCTCATGATTAGAGCTAAAGTTAACATGGCTGTTTCATCTTCTACCAGGCAAGAGTAAACTCATTTTTTCTTTCTCTACCAGAATACTAAATGGCATCCTATCTTGATGAGCAACATTTCATAGTTAAACACTATGAACAATAGAAATGCAAAATAGTTCGCAAGAGGTTTTTTGAATTTTTAAATGCTATTTGATTAACTCTGAAAAGTCTTACTTCATGCACAGCAAAATCTACCCATGGAAATTCCACAAAAGCCAAAGGACCTACGCTTGATTGTCAAGACTGCAGTCCTTGCTGGCACCAGCAGGGAGGCAAAGGGGGAAGGATCCATCTACTCCTAGTTTGAGCTCTTACTCCTACATCCCCTAAAACCTACCCATACAAATGTTTTAGAATTGAGGAATGCTAGTGAGCAGAAGTGGGACCCAACATGCCAGTAAGAGCTACTTGTATGAGTGGAAACTGCCCTCTTAGGCTACTCGTGGATATTAAGATCAGTTTTGGGAAAAAACTTGCTGAAAAGTCTGTGAGGCAAGAATTTACAGGTGTGCACTAGTTTCAAAATCCACTGTACAGTGTTCACTGTCATTATAGGCAGACGCATGGAAAAAATTCAATTTTCTTCATTCAAGACAGACTCTGATAACCAGCTAGTAAAACTCAGACTATAATTTCTTATTCAGTGTTCCACATGAGATGCATTTTGCTGAATTTAACATGTTTTGCTGTTAATGGATTTCACAGTGTGTTGCCATTTTTATGCAGCTGTCCAAATAAAATGTTGTGTACAATGATGTGCTTTTACTGTATTGCTAGCCTGCAAATGGCAGCCACTTCCTGGTCTAAGCCTTAGGAAACCGGGAAAACTCTTTGACTAGGCCATTTAATACAAGTATTTTGGGTCTCTAGAGTTTTTTTCCTAGCAAGTCATGTTCAAACAAGAATGAAGACACAAGATAGATATAATTACACCTTGTACATTTATGGTCTAATAGTATTTCCACTGAGTGGAAAAACAAACCTCAATATACTCAGGTGTTAATAGAGTATTAAGTCACAGTTCTAGAGGTAACAGACCCACACCTCTGTGTTACATGAAATCTGGCCTCCTAGCCTGCATGACAAATGTCTCCTTTCTTCAAAGTTGCAAACTAGATTGCAGGGACTACTAGTGCACAAAACACAAACCACTCAGCAGTTAATAGTTTACAAGAAAAGTCTGCACTGAACTTCAGAACCGCAAACCTTCACCATCTTGAGCTGCCTGGCAGTGAAGCATTTGCAAGCAACTGCACATTTCTGTTCCAAAACAGGCTGTTGAGAAAATACATTGTGAGTTTTCCCCACAACAACTCGACATGGACTCTTTGGGACCCAAAGGTGAACTCTTACGCATGAAAATCTCCCACAATCAAAGAGTATGATGGGTACCTGGGCATTAGATGCCCTGAGAATGGGTGTTAACACTGTTAACACACCAAAAAATACCACCAGTCCTCACAAATTTCAGTGAAAACATGAAAAGAAGCCAGCTTTCCTTTTAATAATGCTCTAATAACACATTTAACTTTCCTGATACCTTAAGTATTTTTGTAGTATTGGATTTCTGTATAACTATGGGGTAGTACAATATCCTTCCTTTTTTTTTTAAGAGACAAAGAAAATTTTAAAAGGACCTACAGAATTAAATTTCAGGCCATTATTTTTGAATTATTGTAATTACAAGGAAAAAAAGTTATAGATTGCTTTTTCATTGTATTTTTCAAATTTTTCTTTGTTGAACTAAGTCAAAGGATATATAACTTTAAAAGGCTTAGATTAAAAAACCATAGCATTCTCCCTTTAGATTTCCAAATGGAATATAAAGCAAACTAACCAAGCAACTAACATCTCAATTTAAATCCCCCATCCCTTGAAAGTTCATCATTCAGGTTTAACACAGACATTGTTGATTTCAGTTTCTGGCACATTAGAATTAGCCTCCAAAGGAACTTGTCTCCATTGATGTTCTTCTGCAAGTGAAGGCATAGCTATTAACAGCTTTAAAACATTTTAAAGGTGTAAGGAGGGTTGTTTTGTTTCCTGTTTTCCCCCCAAATCCTAGAATTTAAGAATAAATACTGAATCAAAAGGACAAAAGTTGCTCTATCCTTTTTTTATTATTATTGTCTTCTTTCCTTTTTGTTTGTTTGTTTTAAAAAAAAAAAATAAAAAAAAAGAAATAAAAGGAAAATTCTTAACCAGAAAGTTAAAAAAGGAGAAAATGTAACTGGAATACTTTCTTCCCTTCAATTTCATCTAGCTATATCCGGCCCAGCTTGATTCAGTTACTGTTCATTGCATGAGGTTTCATCATTTAACTTTTGTTGCCAATATTTATTCCTGGATATAGCTTAAAGTCATGGGGTTTAAGAAATATTTGTCCATACCCCAATAATATCTGATAGCTGCTGTGTGCAAAACGTAACAGCTGAGGACATACCAGTGGTGCTAGTTGATGCTGATTCTTTAAAACACCCAAACTCTACCAAAACTCTACCTAAAATCCTAAAACCAATGGATCTGCCTAGCTAAAACCATGCTAAAATACTTGCTTGTGAATACAGAATAAGATATATCTCATCATAAAATCTAAACACCTCAAAGTTACACTCACAACGTTCACAAGATTTGGTCATTTTTTTAAGGCCCTTGGCTGTCCACTAGACGATGGATGATGAGCATCTGAAGGCAGGATTAAATCTCAAGCGGACTATGATTGACTGAAGTAGCAATTTATACACATCAGAAATGTGCTACGTACTTCCTACCTGCAATGCCATTTTTGTAGTCTTCTTCTCCACCATTTCAGCAGGTGCAAAATGAGGAAACATCAGACCAAATTGGCTTTGGCCTGTTCCTACAGAAAGCAGGAGGTTAAAAGGTTCAGCTCCTCCCCATGGGGTCAGCACCTCGTTCACCCTGTGTGTCCCTGGGTTTGTGCCAGCAGGACAAACCACAAAAAACAAAGCAGCGGAGAGGAAGGAGAGAGTGTATTTGTGACAAAGATGCCTATGGAAAACACCACAACCAGTGAGGTGTTTTGGCCTGCTATGGAGCTCTGTCTTCTGAAGACCATGGTATTCATACACGTGTTTTTTTCAGTTGTGGCAGGACAATTTTTTTTTTTATTATTTATAAAGTAATGATTTGCTAGTTCTTTTAAGTCTGACGTTACTGCAGGGCAGTCTGACAGGGACAACCTGAAGTCTTCTTCCTCAGGTGTACTGTGTAATCACACGGTGGTTATTGGTTGTCTCAAGAATGGTAAGGTTTTTCGTTTTTAATTAAAGAAACTTAATTTTTTAAATGGCACACAATGAATCTGCCAAGTCAATATATTCAGTTAAAAGCCTCCTGATTCTTACAGAGGTCCAAAGCACCAAAAGTTACTAATAAATTGAACAAAAAGGAGCTTGTGACAAAAACTTGCTAGGCAAGCAAGCAAGTGCATCTGGTGCAAATGACAGAGACCATTCGTGCAAAGGCTTTATCTGTGGCAGGAGCCTTGAGACATCGAAAAAAGGTAAAAGCATTTAAATAATTTATATGGGCTTCCTTCATGGGGATCACTTGTAAAGAACATCAGGGCAGAAAAGATGTCCTCCACAAATGGGGAAAAAAAAAAAAAAAAAAAAAAGAAAAAAAAAAGAAAAAAGGTGCCAGTACACCAATCAGGCAGAGCACACAGGGAGGGCTGTGTTTGATTTTACTTGCCAGCCACCTATGAAAAAACAGAAATAGGGTTTGTTTAAGGGCCATGTCAGTTGGTAACCTCTTGTTCTAGGAGGCCAGATTAAATCTTCCCCAAGGTTAAGGAAGCCGTTCAGTTTGAACTATGATTAAAGGCAACGGGCCAATTGTCTCTCTTTGAAGTCAACCAAGTAACAGGAGGAACAAATCTGGACCTTTAACACAACACACACAAACCATTTTTCTCTGATAACTAGTTAGGGTTCAGCATATGTACGCCAGTACCCTTACTGATTCAAAACCAGAGTGTGTTCCATAATAAAAAGAAAAATAAACATTTTAGGTCCAATGCTCAGAACTGCTGAATTTTGGAACAGATATTCAGAAAGAATGAAATCCAGAATTTTATGCGTAGAAAAAGAATTTAACTATAGTTTACTAATATTGTATACTTTCTTTTCCCATTTTTCTATGACTGGAAACAGCCTGGAACCTTCTCTAGGTTTCCTCCAAGAGGTAAGAAGAGTATTTTATAACTCTGTCTAAGCTAATTCCTAACTAACCCAGTATTGGTATATGAACTAAACATTAATTTCTTTGTTCCTTATTCACTTCCCATTTATCAGCTATCTTTCACAAAAAGGTACAAAGCTTTCTGTCACTCAAGAAAGGTAGTATTGGTACCTGATGTCTCCAAACCAAGACATTTGTTTGGCAAATAAGAAATGGCAGTAACAGCTACTTTCTCCAGATAAAACCTTTATCTGTTAATAAGCTCCCGTGAAGAAATCATCCACACCTAGATTTTAAGACAGAACTGATACAGACATTAGTCCCACAATTCACATGAGGAGAACAACTTTCTGAAAACATTATTTGTACAATGTCTGAAGACTACACCTAGAAATGATGGAGGTTTGTTCCCTCTCCCACCCCCAAGAAATATTCTGGTGTTTTTTCCTCAAAAGTAGGACACAGAGGGGTGCTGGCATATAAAATATCTGAGAAACAGGCAGAAAGCATCTCTGCAGACTCTTAAATACAAACATACAACAGTTTTCAAGGTTAATAGCATTAATACAAATGAAGAACAAGTTACACATTCAGAAAAATCTCTGCTACACAGGGCAAAGTTTACTGAAAGACAGCATTTTTTGCCACCCTGCCTAACTGATGTTGAAAGGCTGGGAATAGATTGAGGTGCTTGCTAATGATAACTTTGAAGAAACATCACACTTAAAACTCAGACTGATTGCAGAAAAGGTGTTTTATCAACTGCTCTCTTTATGAATAAATATGAAACTACCAGGAAAATGTTTAAACAGGTGTAATCACAACTGCATATGAAAATTGAGTTTAGAGGCTGTAAGGAATCTTAACACAGTTAAGAAAGAATGAAAGCAATGTAAAACTGTGATCATAGCCGATTATGCATGTATCATGCAAAACAGGAATGTTGTCATAGCAGCTATAAAAATGTCAGTGAAAACTGAACCACTATTACCAAGTTGTAAATGAAATGAAAAATGCAAAAGGAATATGTGAATGAATACATTAAGGGAAATGTTATTTCTTTCCTGGCAGATAAACAAGCAAAACAAAATACATGCTCATGAAACGGAGTGATTTGTATGAACAAATATGCATAGATAACAATTGCAGGAGGCCACATCAGCACAGTATGACAGGATAAAATTATTAAGATTTTGGGTAATTAATTTTCCAGCCTTAGAAAGGAAGGGACAGTAAAAACGTAACGTTATGAAACCAGTTCCTAAGTAAGAAAGCAATTAAGTAATAGATTATATTAAAGGCCAATATTGTTTATAATAAAATAAACAGAGCTTCTTCTCCCTGTTAGCAATTTGGCTTTCACTGTGAGTATACTGTTAGAGTGTGGCTTTCGAAATGAAACATTTCCAGCCTTTTGTACACTATACTCATCATAATGTTATTTAACTACTTGCACAAGTGCTTAACGCTAAAAATCATATATATTTTTTAAAAAAAATAGAAACCCAGGGCTTAGATTTGGACAAAATAACATGAGGACCTACTGGTGTAAGCAAATCCCTTTGCCCAGGAGCCTGAGCCAGCAGCAAGCTCCACTCGGGCAAAGTCTGCTGCAGCGGTGGCGGCACAGGACTCCAGCCAGCCCGCGGCACTCGCCCGTGGTGGGATTAAGGTTCTCATGTGTGTGAGGAAAAGTCATCTATGTTGTTCATCTGTTAAGATAAGTACACTTAGCTGTTTTTTTCTAAAATTCTTTCACAATAGCCAGCCACTGCAAAATGAAAGTCTAGTACATATCGTTAATTAAGGCAAATCCACATAGAATTGGATATTGAAGCAAGCACTGGGTAAACAAGTTGTACCTTCATTTCTGCATTAAAAGAGCAATTACTCCGAATATGCTTTACAAACATCAAAGTTTAAAAAATATTTTTGAGTTCCTAATGTGTCCATAATTAATTCACACATTCAGCTGTTCAGTCCAGAAATATGTTCCTGTTGATAATTTGCATCTAATGCTTCAAAAACAATCTGGCAAATGTTTATTTGCCTTAATGCCTGAAAGCTATTACCAAGACAGTGCTCTACAATGTCACTATCATTGCTACCATGTATACGCTTTCACTAACATGAGCGCTTAGGTCTGAAGAGCTTCCCTCAAGAATTAAACAGTTTTGTCTCAGGATACAATGTCACGATGGTATATTAATGGATGGGAATGTATTTACGGAATAGCACACTCAAAACTTTACAGCAATTGGCATTCAAGTACTGTGTTAAACAAAATACACAGGAAAATGGGAATTTTACAAGAATTAAAGCTGTCCTTCTTCCAATATTGACATCTATTTAATGAAAAAAAAAAAAATGTTTTATTGTAAGAGAGACTGTGAGAAGCATTAGCTGTCCTCAGCTCCCAAATCAATGAGAACAAGGAACAAAGCACTTCACAAGATCAGGCCCGAGTACCAGAAATGCTTCACATCCTCATCAGAGATGCCCAGGGCTAGTATTTCCACATCTGTAAAAATCAGTTCTGCAAAAACGGTCTTTACCTACATCCTTTTCACATACACACACACTTAAAATCTACTGTGACAGGCAAGAGTCCAAGACCACTCAAAAAGAGTCCGAATTTTTATTTCGGAAATACATAAGTTAGCAACTTTGTTAAGATCTGAATTTATGAAAACTGTGAGTTCCTAAATAAAAAGATAAAACTGCTTCAATTTTTAAACAGAAAAGGGAAACATAACTGGGAATACATTGGTTTATGTTTGACTTTGAATACTATCTCAACCTCTTCACCACTCTGCTGGTTTCATCTTACTGCTTGAGCTTGGTATCACCCGCTAATTGTTTCAAACATAAAATCAGCTTCCTAAACTGCTGTTTTTTAGAAAATTATTTCTGTAGTTATTATTACAGTTTAACCTCTTATGCACAACAAACTTACTTTGTTATTTTTAAATGTTAACAAAATAACAAACCTTTATTTGGTCATTTTTTGTTTAGAATATTTGTATGCATCTGAAAGAAACATAACTGTGGATGCATGTTATCCCTCCTCTTTGTGTTTAATTCTAGCAGAGTGTTTCCAGAACTTGAAACATGACCTCCAAGGGCAGGCAAGGTAATTCAGATACTTGGAGTCCTATACCACATACAATGTACGGCATGCCACGGCTTACGGCAGTACTCACAAAACTCTACCTGCTCCTCCAAACATGTGGCTTAACTTGGTTGTCCCTGTCACATCAGACAGGGAAGTATTTACCCAGACAGCAGTCCAAGAACCAGACCACTGAACAATTTCAATGTGACTTCTGGAACTCTTCCCTCCAGCACTCCCTTCTGTCCCCAGTGGCTCTCAAAGCACAAACAGGGCCTCATGTTTCACATCGCACATACGGCAACTTGCCCAGCCTGCGCCCCCCTCCCTCTCTCGCTGCTCACCGGCATTCAGATCTGAATTTTGACTGGGAGCACTGGCAATTGCACATGTAAGGACAGGAGTGGCACCGGGGAAGCGCTCTGTTGAGCTCAGAGGAGCCGGACAGCCTCTCACGAGCCCACAAACACACTCCTCTGCAGCCAGAGGCAGGAAGGTCCCGCAGCAAGCCCAGTGTTAGAGCATGACCAGGAATCATTATTTTCCCTGTTCCAGCCCTAACTACACTCCAATTGAGCTTCCCGTGCATGTTTGCCAGGAGACTTCCTTAAAGAAAGGGAGAAAGAAGGGTGGGGACAGTTGTTCATCTTTTTGAACATTAAATAGAAAACATTCCCCATCTAACAGCGACAGAGAGAAGCGCTGCTACATTCGCTTCTCTTACCCAAACAGCTGAGAGCCCCAGCATGGATCCAAATGCATTTTCCCTTGATACTGGGTGACCTGACCCGCCTGGAGAGCAACAAGTCTGTGGAATTTTTTGCACCCTGAAAAATATTAATTAGGGCACCCGACTTGGCTGTGGGAACAGCACAGCTGTAAAAACCCAGTAGGAAAGCCCTGGCCCAAATCCTGATGTTCCCTCTGCAGGGCTCCGAGCTGGGGGTCCTTGGCAGTGTGGGACAGGAGAGTGCTGGGGCTCCTTCCCCAGGGCAGCCATCACTGGTGTGCCACGGGGACTTGGCGGTGGCCCTGTGGTGGAGACTGAAGTTCCATAGCTCCCCAGCCACTGGGGAGGAGCTGCACAGATTTCCGTGCTGCTGGCTGCTGCCATGGCTGCTCAGTGCCCCCCCATAGAGCCCAGGGCTGCGTACGCCCATCCTCCCCTGCATCTAATAGAGGCTGCACATCAGAGGCTGTGGTAGGTGGGGAGATAAGGGGGAGAAGCTTTAAACATGGCCAGGTCAGCGCAACAGGAGGTAAGCAAGTACAGAGGCAGCAAGAACTACTGAAAGTTTTTGATATAGTCCCAGGTGGACTCCCCAACGCCTGTAAATGTTTCAAAGGGGGATCCCCTTTCTGTGGGCATGGAAATGTTTCAAAGGAGCCCCAATCAGTGCAATGTTTCAAAGATCTCTGCTTTCGAAAAATTCCACCCCTAACCCCCCTGCCGGCTGAAAACATTTCTAAACAGATCCCTTCCTGGCTAACCGCAGCTGAGGAGGTCTGTTCTGCTGCTTACAGCCCTCCTACAGGCCCCAGTGTAAAATGAAACAAAACATCTACCATTTACCTCCTCTGGGGATGTATCCAGCCTGCTCCTTCCCCAGAGACCCTGCGCAGGACCCAGTGTGCCTCTGTGTTTGTGTACAGGATATGAAGGGCTAGAGTGCAGGAGGGTAATTTTTCAAAGCGGTCTGTGGGAGTAGCACTGGAAATTCCCTGCATACTGTTTTGAAAAAAATAAAACCCCTACCCCTATGAATTATGAGCAGGGCCTCCGACTCCAGACTGAGGAGCTGAGAGCTTGAAGAGGGAGGCACAGCCAACCTAACTATATGCACTTTTTAAGACTACGATATCAGAAATAATTGAATTCTTTAATCATATTACGGACATTGACACTGAAGAGGTGTCACTGCTACAGAGCAGGGATTCCTTTGTTGATAGTCACTTGAGCAGAATAAAACTGTAAACAAGTGCTTAGGATATCTCAACTATTGGTTTTGTGTTTCTCAAAGTATGAGAAGAAAGTGCTGCTGAGAGGTCCTGGATTATCAAAGCCATGGGGTTTTTTACCTAAAAATTACATGTCAAGGCTAACTTCATTGTCTTGGCTCACTTCAAATTCAAAAGAGAGATAAAAATCTCTCCCTGGAAATGCTTATCCTACTCAAATTCTTATCTTAGATTGGTATCAATCATTCATTTTCCCCAGACAGCATTTCAATGACTATATTAAACCAGATACCTTAATTTTAGACAGATACAAGTTCGTTGAGTCCAACCCTAGGCTCCTGAGGAGTCACAGTCTGAGGACAAGCTCCCCCCTGTTCCCCAAACACCCATATGTTCACCCTGGGATCTCAGTGCACACACCCCCACACACACCCCCCGCACAAACAAATCCTCACCTGTAGGTCTTAAATTGACAATTACGACATTAACAACTCCCGTGACACAGACCTGGGCTGCAGAAACAGCTATATTAGCTTCTTTCTGCCCATCTGACTAGACTCAGCATAACACAGAGAAAGGAAACTCTTGCACCCCTTATTTTATAAGTGACAAACCAGCCTGAGCAGTAAGGACGCACATGTCCATCTCTCCTATGGCCTGACTAAGGGATCAAGGCTCTCAGGCTTAGAACAAAGGGCACAGGAGCAAGCCCAAGAGGCAATCCATCACTCTCCTTATTATTACTGACTCAGCACTATGCAAATTAACACCAAAAATCTGCACAGTATTTATTGCTGCAGAAACTGTGACATCTAGTCTCTTCTTTCGCCTTCAGTACTCCTCAGTAAAGCACAAATACCAACAACAGACTTGCTGGCAACACCTTTTTGGAAGCAGTCACATGTCCTGAAGGAGAGGGGGCCCAACTGCCTTGTGAACTGAGATGCTCAGAGTGCGAGGAAGCTTGGCTCTATGTGTCTACACTTCACTCGTTCCCAAACTGCACCATAAAATGAAGTGATGACTTGAACTTAATGAAGGCTCTTAGTCTGTATCTCAGCAAAGCAACACAAGCTATGACACCACAATGGAATGTTCATGCATTTTCTTACCACGTCCTGGTATTTACCATGTTCTAGGTGTACGGAACTGACTCCATATACATCTTTGTACTTATACAGAGTTCTTCCAAATATGTATAATAACTTATGTACAGCTTCAAGGAAACAACAGGTAGAGTTTTCACAAACCGCAGCTCTGCACCTTTCTCAGCCTCCTATGCCTTCTATCACTGTTGATTTCCAATAGCACTAATAGTGAACCTTATAATGTCATATATATACACCGTGTATTATTCCAGGCAGCACTAATTTGGGGATATACATAAATAAACTTCACACATCAGTTACTGGAAAATGAAGAAATTGCATCTTTCCAAAAGGAAAGATAATTCCCCTCTCAAATGAAGCAGAACCTTAACTCAGCACTTGATGACCTTTGTATTTATTAGCTACTGGATCACAAATTAAGTTGAAACAAGTGCTAAGCTTGCCTAAGGACTTCTTTCTTTCAGGCTTCTTGAAAAAAAAATCTAGGGGGGAGCTACATGAAATCACTATGGTCCAATTAACAAGGATCTCAGTCTTCAAGCTTGCAAACAAGAGATTACATTAACACCTGCTACAAAAGCAAACATTTTTAGATATCTTCATCTTAACCTGTTTGACATTGACTTGGGGTTCCTGCCTGGCTCTCGGATGAGAATTATTGTGACTGACATGTATATTTTCCATTTGGGGGTGGGGGTGCAAAGACTGTGTCAGTCTGTATTTCTCTCTCTCTGATATTTATGCATAATTCACTTCAAAGCTAATAGGAGTTACATACATGCACTGGCGGGAGGATGGTTTCGTAAATGTAAAATTGTTGAAGGAAAACCATTATGCCTGTGGGAGGTAAATGCTGCATGTGAACATATGAGATGCACAGAGTACGCTGTAGGGTCCTTGAAGAATCTCATCCAACATATACCCACAGTGGCCTGTGTAAGTAACTCCTTTGTGGTCTATGCATCAAGGTAAGCTGACCTGTTGGGCCAACACATATATTTATAACATCTGTATAGACAGCAAAAACATTTCTTTGAGTTCATCAGTAAAGTAATCATACAGCTGCAGCAGAAATACAACCCATCAGATGACAACACTTTACTACAAACTCTTGTGACAGGACTGTAGTAGAAGGCAGCAAGCACTGATTTTTAAAACACTTGTATGTCTGAAAAGTTGAACTTTCTGAAGTCCAGAATTGCTGGGAAAAGAAGAAAAAACCTCACTGAAATAACTCTGTAAGTGTTTTGTTTTGACAATGTTCCTCAGGAATTCACCACACTTAGCTGGGAAAATGCTAGCAGTTAAATCTATTCAATGTCATGACATACAAAATTGAAACATAATTGCTCCTAAGTGGTTGACAACCAGCAAGTACTTTTTACATGGATAGAGAGAAATTTATGCTATCAAATGGAAGATACTGTCAAAAGTTTGATTTTAATATAAATGAAAATGCTACATGAGGACTCAAAAGGATAAGGAAAAAAGCTCAGCAGTAACACTTTTATAACCACATATTTAAAAAGCTTTGAAGTGAAGAATCATTACATCAAAATCATTTTCCTTGAAAGATAAAAAAAATAAATTACAGCATGAATATTAACAAGTTATTAGAATAATGATTTTCAAAGAGTAGCAAAAAACAAGCAGCCAATGAGTGGCCTAGTTTAAAGAATGTCTTACCAATCATATGGTTAGCGACATGGATTTGTATCTCTCTCTCATTCTCAAAGGTCATCTGGCACTTGATGCATTGATAGGTCTTTTTCTGTTTAATAACCAAAAAGAGATTAGAGAGAACTGCACTGTAGCATAAGGCAAGTGTGATCATGAATATAGCATGTTATGTGCTTCAACTTTCCGCCACTGAGGCCTTTTCTGCTCACGTATCCCTAACAAGACACCAAGTTGGGTCGGGCTTTTCTGGGACCATAAATACAATCTCTAATTAACAGCCTACTTGAGGAGAAATTTTATTTTCAAGTTTAAAAATTTCAAATGATAGTACATGAAAATCTGATTGTGTACTTGAGCCGTAAACAGATTGCTCATGTGATTTAACCCATTGCAGTAAAAATTCCTGCACAGTGAAATAAAAGACATTGGAAGGTAATTCTGTTTTCAGCGTAAGATTAACTTTCTCAGAGAAAATCAATCTTTAGTTAAAATCAAAATACAGTAGGCAATACACCTATAGTTACTTGGGGAAGTGAAGGACAAAAGGAAAAAAACACATTTTCTAATGGTCTCCCATCAGAAATCTTGGAAAAACTGCATTACCACAAAGAATTGTTTCCTAGTGCAATCTATTGTGTATTTTCTCCATCTCAAAGTCATACCAGGGAAGCTTAGCTGCAGAAGTGAGGAGATAGTGTGAAGAGGCAATTACATGAACCATTTATTCAAATAGGGAAAATGGGGTTTGCACTCAGATTGACAGTGGTGTGTATACTTGTGCAACATGACAGGAAAAAATCCACAAAATCATTTGTAGAAATTAAAATGTATGTTGACAAGTCAGACATTCAAGTTAGGAAAAAAAAATAAAACATGATTGCTAAGCTTTTGTACACTTGCAAAAACTCTTATTTCCCAAAGCAGGAGCACGGCGCTTTGGTCTAATGTGTGTGCTCATTTACTGCACGGGTATATGCTATCTAAATAGACATCCTTTGATGTGCATTTTAGAAAAAATTGGTCCTTTTGTGCTTACTTCTTCCTACAGAATAACTCCTACTGCAATACTTGCCACTAGGCATGAGCATGCGGTCTGTATCCTTACGGCTCGAGTGGATGGCAGCAGAATGTATGTGAAATCGCCGCGCACTGGCCACAAGCTCAGTTAGCCAAGGAATGGCTGAGAACCCCAAGCCATTAGCACTGAGAAACCCAATTCA
Source organism: Falco peregrinus (assembly GCF_023634155.1). Lineage (NCBI taxonomy): Eukaryota > Metazoa > Chordata > Aves > Falconiformes > Falconidae > Falco > Falco peregrinus. The sequence continues at coordinate 18,112,796 of NC_073734.1, forward strand.
GTTAAAAACACCCTCTTAACTTATTTGAAGCAAAACGTTTTGCAGGTATTTTTTGTGCACTTTTAGATACACATTATTTTTTCTTACAGCCTCCGCCCCACACCTAGGTATAGAATCCCATTTTTAGGACAGCAGTAATAAGTCAGAAGTTTTGAGTTAAACAGAGGAGTTGCTGTCACCCCCTCTGCGCATGGGATCCAATTTCCTCGAGCACCTGCTGAGGAAAGAACAAATTAGGTGCTGCCAAGAGCTTCTTAACTACTTCCCATGTCATCAATGGCAACAAGTTAGCCTGCTGGAGGTTAATGAACATGCTGTAATACCATAATAACAAATGCACCAGTCTATGGATGCTATGCGTATTCCATGAATTCTGTACGCAGTATGTGTTAGCACATAGGCAGGGCTCTCTAGGCTAAAACAACAATGGGTGATTAACATGATAATAGGAAGAAGGCTTTACTCCATTGGCCGAAACCTGACACAGCCAACCATAGAAAAGGAAATAGTCTGGAATGGCTAGTTATCCCTAGGCAGCTCAAGAAAGTATCCTCCTGGAGTCCATTCAGAAAGCAAGGCTGTTAATGGAAAAGCAGCTGGATTTCTGCAGCACTCTTTCTTGGGAACCTATTCCAGCAGACGAGCACAGCACACATACAGACACATGTTCTCTCAAACACACTGGCATAGACATGCTGAGGGCTCCTAACTTTAAAACCAAAACAAAACACAAAAAATCTTGGAAGAGAAAAATGGTGTTGGGCAGTGAATGATTCATGTGGTCACATTTAAAACTTGAAACCTTCCTCTTCTTTGAAACTTCATATCTAAGTTCTGTGTCTTGTTCAACGATTATCTCTGTTATGAGGGTTCCCTAAGTCACTAGCTAGAAAGGACAATATCTCAGCTCAAATCTATTTCAAACCTTTAGAGTTACATTAAACACAGACAAATGATTCATTTTTTAAATCGATTTTGGTTCTCCTGAAAGCTACTTAGTAGCAGATCTAGAGACAGGATGTCTTTGTTTAGCCACAGACTCAGTGAGAACTTCTCTACACCATTTCACAAACTCATAAAACACTCTGCTTGGCGTGACCACCCCTCAGAGAAGACACAGATTTCAGACTTCCTCTGAGTATTATCTTTAGCCTCCGCTAAGATATGTTCATGCAAAAGAGCTGTTCAACAGAGATGACAGCTCTTGTGACAGGGTACCCCACTAGATATACAGTGATATTAATAAACGGCCCCATACAGGCCACAAAATAACTATAGCTAGATTAGCACCCAAATGGATATGCAAGAGATGGAAGAGCTGATTTTTTGGCTCATTAATCATTCTTTTTAAAAGAATATCACAAAATATGATTCCATTCTCAGTAAATGGAGAGCACTAGTTTTAATACAAGGTTGTGTGATTTGTGGTACCGAATATGATCATCATGGCTTCATGGCTTCATGAACATTAACAATAGGTCAGTTATCTGTTTTTAAAGTTCTGTCTTAGGTCAGTTATCCGTTTTTAAAGTTCTGTCTTCACAAGTGGTGACAACAAATGCGCCCAGCCTCTGAGAAGCTAAAAGAGTCTAGGCAATGGCATCTAGGTGACACAGGAGACCAGATGAGCAGGCCTTCAGCAGAGACCTCAGTCCCCATTAAGTCAAGATATTTAATTCTAATCTTGGCACAAAATAGTAGTAATAACAACAGAGGGTTCTGGTTTCTTTTCTGAAATAACTGTTGTTCCCATGGGTTTTCCAGACTGTCCTCCTTTAAATCTGGAAATGGTTTCCTGTTCTACAAAGAAAATATTCCTCCATTCAAGTGAATTTACAAGGGAAGAGAAGGGCTATGGGGGAGAACAAAGACAAGGAATTGAGTCCAATAAATGTGCAGGAGAAAAGGAACTGAGTAAAGGAGCACAATAGGGTTCATTCTTCCAACTTGCTATGTCACCTCCTTTGCTTCTTCAGTCCAAATAACGCAGGTGGGCTAAAAATAGAAGCACTATTCAAGATAGAAATTTAATTGAAGTCTAAGCATTTGCTATTGTCAATGTTAAACAAGCATTGTTCATGATAACTGGTACAAAATAAGGACAAACCTGTGTAAGAGAAACAGCAGCCTGAAGTGTGACTGCTTCCAGTATTACAAGGGGCAATGAGAAATCTCAGTAGTAAACAACTAGTCATGTTTCTCAAGATGTGCACATTCCTCTAGAAGACATGATAAAAGGAATCAATGAAATGTATTCAAAACTGAAGCTCTTACAGAAGTATGTTCAGAAAGCACTACCTCTGATGCGATCGTAATAAGAGTTAAAAAAGGTCTTGAGCTGTACATGTGTCAGATACAGGAATGGCACCTCCACTTGTGATGCTCATCTAAAAAAACCCTTTTAGTCCTATCCAAACAGAATAGCTCACGTAAAACTATAAGAATCAAACACAAATTGATGTTAGAGCCATCTTTTACTACTAAGGTGTATTTTATTTATTCGTCTTAGTGATGTTCCTTGTGGAATACCACTGACTTGATTTAAAATCTCCTAATAACAAATCTTCCAATACAGATGTTGCCATGTACACATCCAATACGGATGTTGCCATGTACACAAGGCAAAAACTTTGTCTGTCCGGAAATCTCTCTCATTGACCATCATGATTAGATGTCCAAGAGACAATTGTTATATCCATGTGCACATATAGGCAAACTTAAATCCATACAATAAAAAGGAATTGTTCTTTTTCTCCTGCTCTATTTTTTTTCTTCTCAAGTATTTTCATTTTTTATTCATCAAGAGCTAATATTTATTTTCTTCCTTTCTTTCACTTTGGGGTTATATCTTCAGTTAAGGTTTTTCCTGAAATTCCTTTAGGCTTCCACACTCACCTCTTCAATTCAAGAAGTATAACTGCTGGTGGAGCAATTTCTGACATTGAAATAAGTTATGGATTTTGTATGTCATAATCATCTTTCCATTTGCTTTGATTTCATTCTGCTTATTCTTATTTACTCTGAAACCTATACCCACTACTTAAATCTCCCTATATTTTCTTTCTGACTGTACATTGTTCTAATCTTCAACTGCTCTTCTGTTTAAGAAAGAAAAATCAATAAGGTGTTTAAAAAAGAAATGTGAAAGTGCTCAAGAATTGGAGAGAAGCAGCTCTTCTCTGGACATCAGCAAATTACATGCATTGAGCATTTAAGATCGTTCCAGTGAAAGGGTATTTTACCCGTGCGCAGCATGCTAACAAGATGACAAGAGAGAGAATGTTCAACTTGCTCAGCTTTGCTATGAAGCCAATGAAGTTAAGTAAATGCTGTTCTTGAAATACAGAGTTTTATCACCATTTGAAAGACAGCATAATTCTTTGCAAAACACTCTGCTAGGCAGACACAAAGGGCACTCACTGCCTCGAGAAACCTGAGTGAAACACCAATAGTTTCCATGTGAACAGGTATCAGAATTCAGGTCTTGTACCTATAATGAAGGGTAAGATAATGAATTATTCCTAATAACAATGTGTCTATTCCTGGGATGCATACCATAAAGGTCTCCGATATTAGCATATGTGCAGGCCATAGACACCTGTTGAAGGTACCATTTGCCATCATCGCAAATGCTGATTTTTCATTATCTTCCACAAAGGAACCAAGACCTTTCTTCACAGGATGAAATTCAAAGCATTTACCTTATTGAAGAACTTAAAACTGTCCCCTGAGAGAACAAGTATGGAAGCTGTCACTGAAAGAAAGAGTTAAAGCCAGAAATAAGAGCAGAAAACGGCAATGTATTCTGCTTCTGATAGTTGGTAACAAAGAAAAGGTAATACTTTAGACTACAGGCACAGCCCTATATAGTAAGAATTAGCCCTACCTAAGAAAACAGAGGTGCTTTAAAGAATTTAGAAGGAAATAAAGGCCTGAGGAGGAGGAAGGAGAATGACCTAGCCAGAGTCCCAGCCGAACTCTCAAAAGGTATCACACCAGGGAGGGATATTTCCATTCCTCATCCTTCTGCAGAATTAAGCGTGTGTGCCTGGAAGCTTAGTCACACATTCACCGCACCCAGAGGGAACAATATCCAGTTGTTTTACTAAAAAAAAAAAGAAAAAAAAAATTAAGCTTTCTGTGGGATTATCTCAGAAGCTTGGAACGGGGCATTGAGGCCAGCGGGTGCTGGGCAGGCAGTGCCGTGCTCTGAGCCGGCCACGCACAGCCCAGCTCAGCCGGCCATGCCGCCCCACGCGCCCCCGCACTCAGCCGGAGCTAACAAGTCCTGCTGGGGACACAGCCTGCGCCAGCTATTGGAGGCATCTCAATCTGCGTCCTCAGGACATACTTCGGGTCTTCTCTTACTTGCTGAGCCTCTGGTGTTCTAGCTGAATGGTATTTTCAGGTTCTTCTAATGCAGTAAGGTGTGTTTGTGGGTGCTTTAATTAGCAGATTGACATAAACAGGCATCTACGGCTGGAATTATTCATTAGGAGTTGGGTGCCTAATTTCCTTAGATACTTTTGAAAATCTCACCCCATCATGTTTAATTAAAAATGTCAGATGATATCAATACTCAGATGTGTCTGCTGTTGGTCTCCCGAGAAGATTTCCAAAATCTACTTCTCATTCCATCTGTTCCTGACAGAGGAAGGACTGATTTGGCCCATTCTTGAACCAAAATGTCAACAAATAATTTTAAAAGACTATAAACTGCAAATGATATTAATCTCCTGAGTAGGCTTCTGAAACCTTGGATCTGCATGTTCCCAGGTTATCTTGTAAGCTAAGAAATGGGAAAGCAGGCTATCTGCAAACATTAAAGGAGAGCACACTTATATGTAACCTGCATTAGACAACAATTCCCAGATTTTCTAAGAAAACTACTTATCTTACTGGAGGGCCACGAAGCAGGTAATTTTAAAATAATGTTTAAAATCATACACACAGACACGCACGCACAAGCACACGTATGCACACTGAGAGCCAAGTAGCCTCAGAACATTCAATCTGACAGACATCCATAAGGACAAGCTCTTCAGCACAGTAATTTGTTTTAAGTGAGAATTTGGGGGGTAGGCTGGATTTTACTACGTTTTTCCTCAAAAGTTCCATTCTCAAAAGAACCTCCTGCCTGTGTTTAGTTCCCTGGTAAGAAATACTCTAATTTCTCGAGTATGACAGATCAGATTATTTTTGGTTTGGGTACTCAGCATCTCCTTTTTTCATGGAAATGTCCCAGCTTTTCCAGATAAGCCAGTTCAACAGCATCAGAATTCATGGACAAACTCAATCCCCACCACTCAAGTGCCTCAGCTCTCTGCTGGTAAATCTAGGGCAGTTTTATGATAAAAAATCTGATGCACTGCCACTAGGAAACAAGGACCCTGTGAGACTGAGCAACATCTAATTTTTCTATGTGCAGTACTCCAGCTTTCCACCTGTTCTGTTTGAGTTTTTAGTAGCACAAGTGATTTTATAAAGTGACAGTTGGAAAAAAATAACATCAGATCAGTTCTCGATCACATCGAAGGTCTACCTTATATCCCTCAGACATTTTAAAGGTCGGTTGTACTTACTCTGGGAACAGGGGACGTCTGGGTACCTTTCCTTTGGCCACTAGTCTCAGGCGTCAGGTCTCGGTGGTCTACCTGAATGTGGCTCTCTAGGTCTTCAGCACTTTCAAATTTGACACTACACTCTGGACACCTCAGACTGCCACACGGTCTCTCATTCACCTCCTGTGGAGTCAAGCCCGAAGACTGTCCATTGGTGCTCCTGGTCATGCATCCAGCACACAGCCCATAGGGAAGGCCGTTCACATCCAACTTTACCAAGTCCTGCTTATTCCGGAACTCCTTCAAGCACAACGCACACTTGTAGAGTTTTTGCAAGGCCTGGCCATTGGGCGACGACGTTGCAGAGTTTCCTGCCAATTTCTGCATATGAAACGTCCCATGAATTTTCAGCTCAAGGGTAGAGGTGACCGTCTGCATGCAGACAACACAGCGAAACCCGGTGAGAGAGTTTCTGAGATCTGGATGCATCTGGCAGTGCTCGATAAATTCCTCCTCGCTCTGCAGCGGCATTTTGCAGATCCGACATGTCCCTGTATCCAAACTCTTGCTGTGAGTGACTTTGTGCTCCGTCAGGGTCAGGAGTGATGGGAAACGTTCCCCACAGATGGGGCACATGTAGTGCTTAGCTGGGCCTCGATGGGTCTGCATGTGCTCTCTCAGGCCATTTTCTGAGAAAAAGGTCCTTGAGCAGATATTACACTTGTGGCTACCTTTGATGAATTCTGCTTTCTTCCTAGAACAGTCATCCTCCCCAGGCCTGATGTTATGATCTCTCAAACGATGGTTTTGCAAGAGGACCTCCATAGTGTAGGCAGCCCCACAAATGTCACAGCCATACATGGGCTCAGAAGCATCTACATCATCCTCACTGGCTTCATGACTGTTTGACGTATCTGGATTCTTCATTAACATGTTCTGGATATCTGCCCCTTCTGTCTTCTTATTCGTTGGGGTCATGCCGTTTGCTGTACCATTTTCAGCGCTAGCATCAAAAACACAATGTTTTTCCCGCAAGTGCTTTTCAAGCAAGATGATGGCATGAAAAGCTTTGCTACAAAACTTGCAGTTGTATTTTTTGCTGTGGGTTGTGATGTGGCACTGCAGCTCTACCTCTGTGCTAAAGGTCTCACCACAGAAGATGCATTTGTGAGACTTTGATGGATTTCCCAAGTGACTATGCTTCACGTGGATCTGGAGATCCACCTCCTTCCTAAAATCCCAGTTACAGGCTGTGCAACGATACATCTTCTTTTCATTGCTATGCTTGACTGCCAGATGTACTTGGATAGATACCTTGGAATCAAAAACTTCTTGGCAAAGGGTGCAGTGATACAACACAAAAGTATGCATGTCCAACAAATGCTTCTGCAAATCATCCACCGAAGAAAACTGTTTGTCGCAGCTCTCACATACATAATGAGTTGAAGTTGTCATGTAATGTACGGTGAGATGTTGCAGAAGAGACTCCTGGGAATCAAAGTCTTCTTTACACTGGGGGCAAGACTGTTTCCTCAACAGCAACTCCAAATGCAACTTTAAATGGGTTTGAAAACTTTCAAAATTTGAGAACTTTAGATCACACTGATTACACGGGTATTCACCATTAGACACCGAGTTTACGCTAGCAGAAAGCCGTTGCCTTTTAGGGGAAGAGACTTCAACATCAGAAGAAACTGGACTCTGCTCTGCTTTTGACTTCTTATTGTGTGCCAGAGGAATGTTCTTGTGGTTTTCTTTAATATGCTTTGTAAGCTTCAGGATGGAGCCAAAAATGGGGGAGTTTGTGCAATAAGGGCATGAATAAACTTCCATAAAAGACTGTGTTGGCTGAATGACAGGGGAATCCAATTTTGAATTTCCTACATTGCAGTGAGTCTGCTGAATATGCTCAGTCAAGGTTGCTTCAGTCAGAAAGCCCATGGAGCACTGGTTACAGAAGAAAGCGTTGTTGCCATCTTGAGGGGTAGCATTTGGGCCACAGTGAGTAATACGGATGTGTTCTTGTAAGCTATTGATATCTGCAAACATCTCCGGGCAGTAGTTGCAGTGAAAGGCAGAAATGTTGCTAAACTGCATCATGGGATAGGCATGGTTTTTGTGCACCTTTCTCACGTGTTCATTCAAGTTGTACAGTGTAGGCATGGAATCAAGGCAGATCTGGCATGTGTGGCTTTGCTGAGGTTTGTCTGCATGAATGGTCTTCAGGTGGATCTCCAGAACAGCAAGGCTGTTGAAGTCACGCTTTGAGCAGTACGGGCAGCTGTAAGTAACTTTAGACCAGTTCTGGCCTTCCTCTCTGTCCACAGACCTGATTTTCTTTTGTCCTCTCAAAGGCTTTAAGGTTGAATCTGGGGTGGAACCTCTTTCCACCGATGCACTGGAGTCAGGTGTTGCACTGCTCATGGACGCCACGCTCCCCAAGACTGGGTCAGGACTGATGCTGTGATTGCTGGAGTCAGGTTGTCTGTGGCTGTCCAAGTGGCAATAGACTTCCTCCACTGAAGAAAACTGCTCCGGGCACATAGGGCACTTGTGTTTTTTGTTGGCATGGGCTTGATGAATGTGTGAGAGCAGCGAGTTTTCGTCTGCAAATACTTCAGGGCAATGAATACACTGCAAATCTGCCTTCTCGGAAAGCTGTGGGTGGCGTGTCATTACGTGCTTCTCCAAATCTTCAGTCTGACTGAATGTCTCTTCACAGTAATCACACATAAAATCATCCTTCTTCACCTCTTTCTCAGTCTTTGCCATATGTTCCTTGTTCTTTTTATGAGCTTGCATGTGACTCTGCAATGAGCTGGTAGATGAAAACCCACGTTTACAAACAGTACACTTGAACGGTTTGCTGGAGCTGTGGGTTTTCAGGTGAATTTTGAGGTGGTCGCTGCGAGAGAATGCAGCCTCGCATTCATGGCAATGGTACTTTTTATCCCCTGTGTGAAGCTTTATGTGGCGATCCCTACTTCTCTTGTGCTTAAAAAGCCGACTACAGTAGGTGCATTTGAAAGGTAGTTTGTCACTGTGGATCTGCTCGTGCCTTTTAAGGTAGCTCAGGCGAATGAAGGACTTATCACAAAACTGACAGGGATACGGCAGGCCAGTCCCCCCTTCCTCCTCCCCGATGCCGAGATCACACCCATCTCCTATCATCTGAGTGGGTGATGCAACATCTTTGCTGGAGGGAGATGAAGCCACCCAGGAGAGTTGTGGGTCGTCATCACCATCTGTAATGGGAAAGCAGAAAGGAGATTAAAAACAATTCCCAGTGCATCTGTGAAATAAGGACAAAGCTCTCAACAACACTATGGGCTTCTGCTACTACAGCATTTTAAAAAAATCAACTAAAAAAAAATCTCTTGAATTTCAAAGGAGGTTTGAGAAAGAAATAAAATTATATTCGCACACATAATTCACAAATATGCCAACATACAGTATTAATAAAAGGCATTTTTCTTTAGCAGGTTTAACACCTGCTCACTGTACTGTAAAGCAATAAACAATGAATAAGGAAAGCAAAACACAATGTGCAATGAAGCAATACAAACATTTCGAAAAGCTACAGTGTTAAGTGATCACCTGTGACTTTGTGGGTCTTTTTAAATGCTACATCAAGATGATGTTAAGTAATGTCTCCATTAAACAAAATCCTTCAGTTCTGTCTCAAAACTGTAATAGAATGAAAAGTTGTTCAAAAGCAGTTGAACATCTAAGTGAAGTAAGAGCATCAGATTTGAGACAGCTCAAGAAAATCAGATAAGAGATCTGCACCATTACCACATTCATTTGTATGAACGGTAATGTCACCTGCTTGGTACAAAAAGAAAGAAATTTTGAAAGCCCAGAAAATCACCATTGGAGATCTCAAGACGTCACAAAAGAATCAACTTCAGGACAAACCAACAAAGGCCCAGCCTCTGTTTCAATAACTATTTCCTTTGCTCAATATGAGGCTTTGGAAAATATTTTATAATTTGATATTACCATAAAGAAACACAGCACCAAATCCAGCAGCAAAACAGTCATTTTAGGAAAAATACATAAAATGTTGGCAGCTTTCATAAACAGAACTGTTAACAAGAAACAGAAGAGAGTGAGTTCAAATATCCTAATTCCAATAAATGCGGAGATGTTGAGTGAAGCAAAAATGCCACTAGCCCGATATACAACTGAACCATGGAATGAAGCAAAAATAAAATTCATGTAAATGAGGGAAGGCGCTGACCGCATATACATTCGGAGATTCAAAAAGGGAACCAGTTCTCCAGATACATTGTCCTTATAAAACATTTAATGTTCCTACTTCAGCTCTTACTAAAACAAACCAATAAAAAAATCCCCAACTGTGTGTGTAGGCTGCCACACGCGCACTCCTTGTGCCTGCCAACTACAGAGTCACCAGGCAGAGAAGAGCACATACACGACGGAGAAGCTCTCAAAGAAAGGCTCGGCTAATGAGGATATCACCACCGTAAGAGGCTAGCTCCTGTGGCACCGTTTGCTTTGGCAAAGACCTCCTTTTTCATCCCAGGAAAAGAGAGCACGGAGCTACCTCAAAAAAACTAAACCAAATACACACACCAAACAACTTTTCCCGCACGATGGAGCTGCCTGTTTTCCAGGATATGCCCCGTGCTCCCCAGGGAGCTCCGCTCCCCCGTTTAACTAAACCTCCTGCTCCAAAGCCATGCTGGACACCGAGCACACACCTCCTCCTGCTCCTGCAAGGCACCCCGGCTCCCAGCAAGCACCCGCACTCTTAGGATGCTCGGGGGTCTTTGTGCTCAACTAACCCCTCCGAGCCTGGCAGAGCCCGAACCTCTGCCACAGGCGAGGAGCCCCTGATTTTTGCATCAACTTTTCCCAGGCTTCGCTCCCCGACCACGAACCGGCCTCTCTCTGCGGCTGCAACAAAGCCGCATGTTCCCAACTGAAACCACCTCCACCGCCCACCCCGCCGCCGGCGCAGCTTCGCTGTGTCCCGGGGGAGCCCCCGGCCCCCACCCGCCCCGTCCCCCGTCTCTGCCGCCAGCCGCATGCGGGGCTCCGTCCCCACGGACCTGCGGCCACGGGCCGGCGGAGGGAAGGAGGCAGCCGGCTGCCAGCGCCTGGATTAGGGGCCCCCGGGAGGTGCCGGTAGCTCAGGGCTGGCTAATTCCCTCCTCTCGCCAGCTGGGCTCCTCCAGGGGAAAGGAGACAAAGGGGAGCAAGAGGGGGATGCTGGGCCTGAACTAGGGCAGCACATGTTGCGTTTGCTACCGCCACTGCTGTCTACCAGGGAGGGGGGGGCGGGGGGGGGGGGGGGGGGGGGAGAGAAGAAAAACAACAAGAGAAAAAGCACACCACCGTTGTGCTACTTAGTGCTCGGGCTTTCTGGCTGTGACTAAAATAATGTCAAATGCCCGCTTCGCAGAAATAAATGTAAAAATATATGCGTTTTAAATACCTTCCCTTCTGCAGCCACCCTACACGCGCCTTGTGCTGGGCAGTGGTATGCTGGGGAAGGGCTGCACCAGGGAGAACCCGCAGCACTTAAACCAGCTCCAGTGAATAATGCTTCATTGTTCCGCTTTTGAAACTGTAGATGCAATGGGCCAAATCCAGTGGTAACACAGGCTGGGCCAACTGCTTTTAACTTCGTTACATCCGTGTGCACTTGTGCCAACCATTACATTGGCCCACCATGCAAACTGAACAAATCTTTTAGAAGGTCTCTTTTTCCTCTGAAACGAACTGATGTACCTCAAAACGCACTCTAACATTCAAACAGGGCCAGTTCCCCTCATTCCCCTCCAGCTGCTGCTCTTCAAACATATTGGGCTATTCAGAAAATAAAATCAAAGAAAGCTGGTAATACTTTGTGAGTGATGCACAAAGACATTGCTGTGCTAATATAATTTGGATTCAAAGAAATTAATATTTCTCAGATTGAAGAGCTGGGTTTGTAATAAAATTGCAAGCATTTACATAGGCAGTTGAAAGCAAAGGTTGTCTCCTTTTGTTAGCCTGATATAGACCTCTCCCTGACTTTCATGTTTGACTTCTAGATTCCTTTTATACTCTTTTCTCATTCTTTCTCAATATAAAAAGAATTAGGAAACTTTAAGCCCCAGAAAGAACCTAACTTCACTTCCCTACAAACAAGATACTAAATTACTAAAGGCCTAAACTGAAGAAATTAGGGAAAACTCATTATCATTAATCTCCTTATGGAATGAAAAATAGCCCTGTTAATTTTAACTTGCCATATTAAATTGAAGAAAAGACCTATAATGAACTGAGGAGGAAATTCTAAGGTATTTTACCAGAGTAATATTTTAGTGGGAAGATATATTTTACATGTGGTGTGACATGTCTGGCAATGATGGTTAGAATAATAATTCTACATTAATGCAATCAAAGGAATGTAGCAGAATGAGAAAAATCACTTTCAAAAAGGAGATTAAAGTCATTAAAAATGGCTAATCCTGCAAAGTGGGACTGTTCTAAAATAGAGAATCACATGGCTGGTGCAAGGCTTTTGTCATTTGCGCATAAGAGAATCAAAACAAGTATTAAAAGGGTAAGAAAATTCAATAAAAAGTTTAATTAGGAAAAAAAGAGCATTAAGGAAGCTTCAGGATGTCAGTAGTCCTCAGGATATATGTGCGGGTCATGAAGCTTAAAGGGCCAAACTTGATAATCAATCTCAAAGTGGTACAGTAATTTAGCAACTTAATGTTCAGCACGTTTACGGGACTGCAAGCATTTATCATCATCACTGAGGAGCTAATTCCAGCCTCAATGCATTCAATAAATGTATTTTTCCTTCTAATAAGAGCAATTTGGCCAAACTGTAGTATAAATCATACTTCATTTTCTGTTTATCTTCCAGATAGCATGAGCCAAGTTCAGAAATATACTTGTGAAGCTAAAACAATAAAATGAAGTCTTAAAAGATGTGCTCTCTTTTTAGAAAGGATACAAACAGCACATCACAGATCGCCAGGAGTAAGCACCACTGCAGTCTCAGCATACACTTATGATGTTGATATATTTATTATTTCAGAGTTGTTTTGCTAACAGAGATAAAATCAACTAGACACAATTTCAGTCCCTGCAAACACCTTCCCCCATCTCCCTGCTAAAAGCTAGCTGGGAGCGTTACACACCCGCCAGACTTTTTGCTGAGCTGCATTTGAAGTGGTTGCAGAGGGACAGGCTGGCTCAGCTGCCCGCTCACCCGTGTGGCCCCAGCCCTGGGGTCAGCGTTCACGGGCAGGGGCTGCACAAACCCGGGCTGCCCCCCAGCCCGCTGCTTCTTCTCTTGAGAACAAAAGGTATGCATAGAGACCCCGTGTGCTGGCCTAGACCTGAAGCTCGTCCTTGCCTAAACCCTCTTGTTTACCATTGTAGAGCATCATCGGGTTCCCCTGCAGTGAAAACCCTCCCAGCTCTGTCTCCCCTATGTGTGAAGCGTTCAGGTGGCTCTGCCCCAGGGCCTCCATACGTCCCCACACACCACGGGCACGTCGCAATGTGGCCAGTGCAGTATGGGAGGCCAGTTTATTCCAGCTGGTTTGGGAGCAAACAGCTGCACGGATTGAGCGCCATGGGGCTCAGAAGAGGCCGCACAACCTGCCCAGGCATCAACAAAATACCCAGGGTTTGGCCAAAGAGGCAACTTTGAGACTCCTCTCCTGAGCCCAGAAGGTGTCTTCGTACAGGGCAATAAACCAAGGAGGTTAGATATGGAAGGTGCTCTTACTCTATCAGGTTTATTCCTCTAGCACAGAGCTAGTACACAAGAGAAATAGTTAAATTAACAAAAATAAAAACCAAAAATCAGTTGTTGGGGAAAGAATCGCTGTTTAAGTTCAGACTCCTGGTTCTCTCCAAGCCTCTCTGTGTCCCACAAGTTAAAAATGGCCAAAGCACTGAAGTCACTTTAGGCTATGGAGAGTTGATGGAATTATAGCCCAAAAAAGTAAGTAACTTTTGAAAACAAGCTTGGCATCGTAAGACACGCTTCTGAACTGTGTTTCAGTTCCTCATCTCCATAATAGAAAAAAAGCCATCTGCTCCTCAAGGGCAAATTGTAGGGCTTACTTCTGTATAGCTGTGAAACCCTGAGACATCCTCAGATGGAAGGCCCGATGGAAAGGCTAGCAATTTCAATAATTATTATTATCACAGACGCTTAACTATGAGAATACAACACAGAGACTGAGGACTGAGAAATGTTCAGTAGTGGTTACAGCAAAGATTGCATTGCTGTACTATGTATTAAAAGCCAAGGATAGATCATTACAATGGATTATAGTAAGAACCTCACATAACATATGCTGCTCATTTACACTGCAGTGCTGGTGTGAAATAATGCAAATCAAGTTTACATAGCAAATATTTTAAGTTTCAATATTTTCAGTGCACTGTGACAGCTTTTTACTTAGATTTTTTTGTTGGAGTGCTTAGTCCCGTTTTCTTGCACATTTCCCACACAGTTATAACAAAGTAAATAATAAAAAAATATCATTAATATTCCAAACTCAATTTTCTAGGCATATATTAGCTTCACTGAATGTTTTTGTTCGTTGTGACACAGAAGGCAATAGTGGACTGTGACCCACCAGTGCCTGTAGCAATGAAAGCCTTTTTATGCTGACACTGCACCTAACTCTGAATGGTATTGTAACCACTGGGCTGTGACTGAAACCCAGCATTAATGCGCGCTCAAACACACGTCACTAAAAAACGGGAAAAGATTTCTACAACTTATTTACAATTATCCCTACACAAATACCATGCAACTGTTCCCCAGAACTGGTCAACCCACCCTTAGCCAAGGCACTAAGGAGGGGCCCTGGGAAGTTCAGGCTGCTCTGAAGAACTCTTATTACACAGATTCAGACTTCAGCAACATCAGCTTTTTCACAAAACAGTCTTTACAGTTCCTTATTTTAAGGCACTATGCCATTTATATATATATATATATATATATATATATATATATATAAAATTTAAAATGTTCAAAGCAAACCTAAAATTGGATAAAAATCTAAGAGGTGCTAATATATATGGCACCACAGGCACTGCTTTCATTATTATCTGTGACTTTAGAAAAAATGCAGTTATACCTAATTATATGCTTATGTGGTAAGCATTTTTGTTGGGACTAAATTACCAACAGTTAGTGACTCTTTTTCCAACTTCTCAGCTTTGCACTGCAATTCATTTTTAAGTGAAGTTTTTCAAAAAGACAGGCAGACGTCTGGCTCAATGGAAAGTATATATAATCTAATTTTTCTTCTCATGCAGAGAGTAACTTGGTATTTAGAATACAAAATCAGCACAAGATGTAGCGCAGAATTTCAAACATTAAACTTGCTGGGATGTCTGCTGCAGATAAACTGTTACACATAGATGGTTTAAACCTTGCTGTCTTTGTTTAAACCTTTCTGTAGTGATCAAAGATACATCTAATTAGTCTTTTTTATGCTGCAAGTTAAAAGTACACACAAAGATGTCTACTGAAGCTTAGCTGATATACAGAAACTTGTTAAGCCAGAGTAACGCATGCCTGAGCCCTTGTCTCCCATTAGCAGAGATATCAAGACTCAGTAATGACCATTGATAGGATGACACATAATTCTATACAGATGATAAAATCAGAAAGATTATTTTTAACATTATTTTTTCTTATGTCAAACAGTCTGCATTTTGCTGGTAACAAAAAATTAACATATCATTAAATAAGTTATTTCACACTTCAATAAATGGCATAATAAGGGGTGGAGGAGAAAGTTTTATGTTAGATCTAGGAATAAACTAAATGCTTTCAGAGTTGAATCACTGTTTTTCTTTACTCCCTTTGGAAAAGCAGCAGATACTATATTCTGCTGTGCATCATGGACTTGGGACTGAAAACAGCTGCACTCTAATTACATGTAAAGTGTACCAAAACATTCCTTTTATCACAGACTGTAAATCTGTTAGCATCTGTCTCTCCTTTGTTTCTTCCACAAGATACAAGCTTGTTTCTACATTTTTCTCACCTGTAGCGGTAATTAAAATTCATTATAAATGAAAGGAGTGAACACTAAAACAAGTTCCTCTGTGTACAGTTCTAAACTCAAATTAGAAACAGCTGTTTGCTAATTCATGCAGTGATGTTTTGTCGTGCTCTGTGAATCAATAATAACTCACCCTATTTCTACCAAAATGTTAGGATTATACATATATTTTGCTTAGCAATTTGCTCTTCAGAAACGTTCAAATGCACATTCAGTCTTTTTAAAGCAAGATTATAAGATGATACCGGCAAAATCATCAATGAATTAAGAGAAAGAACTTAACAGCTTGCTGCTTGTGCTTACCCTGCTACCTAGAGGGTCCTGTGCCATTCCTGCCTGCTTTGATGCCTACAGAGCATTTAGCAAGAAAGCGCATTGTAAGACAGAGGTAAAAGAACAAAACTCTATAGAGGGTCACACACACACATCGTGGATTCAACAGTCACACTAAGAGAATACTATAAAATTAGAGTTTGAGCTATGTCATGTACAACTTTCAAACATATGGAACGGCAAAGCCCTTAGGAAAATAATCCTAGTAGAATAATTATTACTTATAATAATTAGTTATTAAATTAGTTATAATAAATGGTAATCCTTATGCTAATTGTTAGTAATATTTCTTCATGTTATGTTAGCCAGAGCACAAACTTCATATGACCCTATCGGCCTTACACTCACACATATTCTGCACTTCTTGCTACTCGATGTCAACATTTACCATAATTTCAACACCTGATTATACAAAACAAAGAGACAACACACAGCGGTTAAGGAGCTCTGCCTGCTTCATTTTTTATCTATACCTAAGGATACAAGTGGGGCAGCTGCAATGTTTTGAGCAGACCCCATGGCAGATTTGCAGAGCCTGCCCTCATTGCCCCAGGACCAAGGCCACCCCTGGCCCCTGCACTGCCCCCTTTGCAGGGCCAAAGATCCTACCCGGAGCAGTGGAAAAGCATCAGCCTCCATAAATGTCTCTGCAACACATGCAAGGAAGGTCCTTTGCTCATCTATACATCAAGATGTTTTCCCTTCCTCGCATTTTGTTACTGTTAGCAGGGAGGGTGCTTCCCATACAGCAGGAACCCAAGCATCGAGGCTCTGAACCACTCGTGGGGATGTGGCCAGCAGAAGAGCCTTTCTGGTGGGATGAAATACATGAGATTAATTTCCTAGATTTATGATTTCCTCCCTCCCATTTGATCAGGCAGCTCTCAAATACAGCAGGCACCTGTTCTCAGGCTGTTTTGCTGAGTACCCTCAGGCACATGCGGTCAGGCAGACTCAGCTCAGGCTCTTTCCCTCGGTTCATACCCATAACTGAGCATCACAAACACGGACTAGCTGCTGTTTGGAGAAACTCAATGAATACAGAAGCCAAAATTAAAGAGAGACAGACTGAACTGACCAGATTGGTGTGATTTATTTTAATGCTTTACTGTACTCATTTTCATGTTTCTGAATTTACTTTCAAGTGAAGATTAAGTTATCAATTGCAATCCATAGAGCTCATTCATAAAAATCATTTAAGAGTCATATTCTGCATGGTGAGCAGGGAGCCCTGGAAGCCAGCACTGACAAGGACAGGCAGCACTTTCCCACAGGATATTCAGCTTGTGCAGAATCAAGTCAGAGCTCCTTTTGATGGTGTGGGCAGCACTCTGGAGGAGCAAGTGCCTTTAAAACTGGGGCAGTGGCAAACTAGGACAAAAAGGGTTTTGCCAAGACCTCTCCAATAAGATGCTGTGACTGCTAAGACAAATGTGTATCTGCTTCTCTGCTGGTAGATAATACTGGAGTGGTGTTTCCACTTCTGCAGAGCTGTTTCAACTTTTCAGCCATGTATGAACTATGAGCCAAAAGAACCACTAAGAAGGGAGAAAACTGGGACCAGATGCCACAAATGGTCTGTGTATTCTGGTTGGGGTCATCAAAAGTGACTGTATTGCTAGTTTTGGCTTTCTGTGATGAGATCTTCAACTGATGCTATGTTGTGACCTGACCTCTAAGAAAACGGGTTTGCAATCCCTGTCTTTAATGCATGAAAAGTACTTTCCCCAGAGCAGACTTTTGCTCCTAAATGAGTATTTTCCATCAGTGCACAATAGAAGAGATGTCAATTGCCATGCTCCAAACCTGAGAAAAAACTCGTGTTTCAAACCTCAGCCCTGCACAGGACTTTACTGCCAAGCTTTCCGGCCTGAGGAATTTAAAGCTGGTCATATTATTAGAGCAAGTTGCAGGGGAAAATAAAACCAGCTTGTTAAGTTAGAAAGAGTAGGCTGTTCCAGACTCTCATTTTGATCTAGGTGGGAAAACTGTGACGCACTTACCAACTTAATGGGTTGGCGTTCATGATGAATAGACCCAATGCTGAAAAACACATGTTGGCTGAAATTACTCAGCAATAAACAAACAGTAAAAAACAACAACAACCAGATTTTATACTGCCTTCAAAGAACAAGGGAAGAAAAATCAATAAATTTCATGTGACAGACAGTATCAAGTAACCTGTTTTATAGCTACGCATATGCATTATTGGTCTGACTTTCAAATGTGTCGTGTATTCACATCAATCCTACTGAAATCAATAGGAACAGCAGTTGCTCAACACTTCTGAAAACTCAAATGACATAAATATGAAATATAGCCAGTTCTACATAAAGGTATTTTCTGAAAGGTGCACATATTCCCTGTCCCTTTCATGAATTCGGAGCCAAGATTTCATGCAAACACCATGAATGGAAATGAAGCTGCACTTGCAAACATCCCAGCTTCCACAGGTCTGGTGAGTGTAGCTCCTCAAGGCCTTCATCAGCCTGGTTTTGGAGCGGCTCATGTGCCCCAGTGACCCTAGCAGGTATCTCTGGAGCTAATGAAGCTGCCAGCTCCACCTGACCCAAGCCTGGAGATGGTGTTTGCTCCAGCTAAGTAGATCTCCCATTACTTGGGGACGGTGTGCATTATGGCGAAGCAGTTAGTTAAGGCTCTGGGTTTATTAGTAAATAAAAAATAAATAAATTTAAAATTAAAAAAGAACACTCACAAATGTAAAGGCACACTGCTGAATATGAAGCACATTGCTGAGCATCATTTAGATAAACATTGGTCATGAATCAGCACCATATTTGTGACTGGCCTGAGGGGAACCGCATTAAACAGAGGTAGGAAAGAAGTTCTTCACTTGTCAATACCTGACAGAAATAACTGAAAGGTTTAAAAAGAAACTAACTACAGATTTTGTGCTATGGAAGATGAAAGCCAAACAGTGTGGCTTGCCTAGAAGAAATGTGTATTCCATGCTGCATGGTAATGCTACTTCTTTTTCACTAACAGTATCCATCATTTTAAATAAGAAATTACTTTCAAAACAAGCAAGCAAACAAAACTGTTTGTCACCCAGTAAGAGTTTTGCTCGGTACATCAGTGTTCCCCTACAACAAACCTGCTGCATGAAAGACCTTTCAAGTTTAACCATCAGTGACCCAGCACCTGTGATCTGAGGACTTGCACTGCACCACACAACAAAACCATCCACCGAAAGCTGCTCTCTTCTCCCAACACATCTTTGCCCTTTTGAGTGAAGGGCCCAATGACAAATCATGCAACTGCGCTCTCAGGTTTTCAAAAGAAGAGCTGCAGCGCCAGCTAAGGTCAGTCTTCCTGGGGCTCATGTCTGTGTTGGTGCAGTCCAAGGAGGGATCCTGCACCCAACCTTGCCGAGCACTGGTGCAGGCTGCAGGGGATGACCCCAGTGGTGCGCACTCCACAGCACTGCAGGGTCACGGCACACTGGTTATCCCTCTCCTGCAGGCACAAAGCAGTGAGATCAGCCCATGCTGTGCCCCATCTCCTGCACCGTGAGTCTGCAGAGAGACCTTTCGAGCCTCTCTGAATTCTTTAGGGACTTCTCAGGATGTCAGCCAGCACTGACCATGCTCTGCAGAAAACTCCCGTAGGGAGGATGCTCATCAGTGCAGGCAGGCAGGCAGGGGGAGCGCAGCTGGGGAGCCAGAGCGAATCCAACCAGGAGACGACTGCCCCTCCGGCCCCGCTGCGCTCCTGCCAAGAGACCCTCAGAGCTCAGCAGAAACCTCCCCTCCAGCCGCAGCTACGCTTCAGCCTCACCTGCAGGTACCACACTCTGGCACTTGCCTTAAAGTTCCCCAACAGCAAAGGTATCTTCCTCCTGAATTGGTTAATATAGTCTGCAGTGCTGACTGCCTGTATTCAGATAGCTCTAGTTTAACCAACGGTGTAGGTTTCCTTCTGACCACATGTCATGTCATGGCTGGTTTTATTCCTCCCACAATTGTGAATTGTACAATTTATTAGAGTTTGTAACTTGTCTCTGTGCCCTGGCCACAGATACACAAGAGAGTGTATTTATAATGAGGAAAGGGGCAAGGCACAATTATTTGTTTAAATGGGATTAAAATCAGGGTTGGTGTGTACATTGAATCATCTCAATTTATCTCTGAAGAGAAGGAGGGACGGCACACGTCTTGGCACTTACAAACAAATATCTCTTTTCCCCACCGTCTCTCCCAAACAGCACTCCTTCCATATGAGAGCAGTCTCACACAGACATTGGCACTGATATCAGAGGACTAAATGAAACAAAGGGAAAAGCTATAGTCAATAGCTTTGTCTCTTACTCTACCCACATAATGAGGACAGTCTATACTTACAAAAAAAGTATCTGGGAACGTTACTAGATAAACTCAGTAAAATGAATAAGGAGGCAGCGGGGAGAGAGAGACTGAATTTATGCTAGAAAAATGCAACTTGATACAACAGGTACAGAAAGCATTCGGCTTTCAACAGAAGAGTCTACTAAATTAAAGAGTGGGTGGAAGCTGGAGGTGGGTGTTTGGGGTGGGGGCACATTTCCTGCAGAGGAAAAAATTGTCAAAAAATAAAAACAGTAACAGCAAAACACAAAAGAACAAAAAAACCCAACCAACCAAGCAACCAACCAAAAACTCCCAGGGAAATCACGCGTCACAGGTTTGATACACACACATGTAACTCCAGAACCAGACGTGTTCAAGAAACCATCTCCAGTTAATAATTAATGGCTGGAAACACACATCCTCTTCCCCACTCTAGCTAAGTTAATAATTTTTTGTTGTTGTTTTCTCCAGATGTGAAAAGGTTCTGTACCTGCATCTAGATCGCTGGTGTGGGGTGTCTCACGTGCCCAGAAACCCCATGTACAGTGCAGCAGACAAGAGTTACCAAAAACTACTACTGAAATGCAATGGGCAGAAACTCCATCTCATCTCTGCTGTCATAAAGAGGCAAAACAGTGACTTTAAGCTGCAGAAGTTCACGCACGAACTAAAAGAAGAAATGCTGTCAATAAGCTGGTCATAACTGAGTGGACAATTTAAATTTTGTGGGTAGATGAAAAATTACTGTTTTCATAAGCAGCACAAAGAGTTTTAATGCTCAGCTGGTCTGAAGACCAGCTTCACTTACAAAGCCCCTACCATCTACCATCCTAAATACCCCTAAATACGAAAAAACTCTTGCGCCCTGGAAGCCATTTGGATTTGTCCTGCCCCTTTCCCAGACCCACAGCCAAAGCTCCCTGCCCAGACAGAACCATAGATTGGGCAACCCTGATGTCTCCCATAGAACAGTGACACAACAAGGTACTCCATATACAATTAACGTGGTTTTGTTTTGTTTTGTCAAGGCTTTTCTGTTATTTAATTCTGACCAATAAGACAAAAATGTTCAGGATAAAACAGTTTTCTGACCATACACAGGTAACCTGGATTGCTGACTGAAATAGGATCTTTAGCCCATCTCCATCTCATCCTTGTAAAAACAAACAAAAATGGACAAATGAACGGTTTGAATGAAAATTCAGTAACTGCTCCCTCACACCTTTAGCCAGAATTACTTGTGAAACTGAATTCCGCTTCCTCCATCTCATACTCAGTTTAGTACATTAAAGTCTGAGTACCAAGAGTTATGGAAATACCAACCTTGCCCCCCATCAAGGCTGAATTGTCTGCATTTAAGAGAGCAGTTCAATGTCTTCTGTTGAAAAGTGGAAACTCCACCTCAGTCACGGAGCATCTGAGTATAAAACTAATCTTCTGAGTAGTAAATATTAGACTGACATACAGCAGTAACTGTATGATTTTAAACTATTCACTTTAGAGGCTGGGGTCCTGGATTTCTAGGAGCTGATTTTTAAAGACACATCAGATTTATATTTTTTTAAATCAAATTTTCCCATTATTTGGGATTATCATACTTTGTACCTTTGGATTTCTTATGAGCATAGCCATAGCCCCAGACCTCCTGGCCACATGACATCATGTCTACCCTTAAGTCACTGTACACAGGCTTAAGAGTGACTCCATCTTAGTTCAGTTTTTTGCCTCAATTAAGATACTGGATCTGATCTGATTTTTTTTCTTACTCTGTTGCTTTGTATCAAAACACCCATTTTCCAGTGGGTGGTGCCTAACAATATACGAAGCAGGGGTGTGAGCACAAAGGAAAGAGCCATTAAAAATGCACAGAAACACACTGTGTCAACACATACCAGCTGCCCAATATGTACAAAAGCATTAAAAAAAAAAGACAACCGAGTCATTATTTTAGAGTTTCACTATATTTTCCATTTTATAACATTTTACTGTCTATCTAATGTCATTAGAGAAGCTTCTCTTGCAGACGCTAGAAAGCAGACACATTCTAACCATCCTACACCAATTCCTGTCAGAATTTTGTGCAAAGTGTTATCAGGTAACAATATTTACCATGTACAGTAATTATTAAAAACTCTGAGATTGTGTAATTATGTATTTTAATTACATGATCTGATTAGCTTTTTTAATCACTTCATAAAAAGAAAGGAAATTCACTGAGGTTGTCAGAAAGTTAATAAAAATAAGGTAATTCACTGCTAAGGCTCACCATGGTGCCTTTCTAACTACTTCCTTTCTACACCCCACTGTGCCTAGGTATTGGAGGTCAACTATAAGTATTAATTTCCTTACTTTTATTAACTTTGGTGACAACATTCATGCTCTTTTGGATATGGCTTTTTTTGTTTCGTTAGAAAACGCTGGATATTTTAAGAGATGCAAGATCCTCAAAACCAAGAACCTGGTTGACCTGAAACCCGCCAAGAGACTCAGCCTTGCCCTGCTCTGTCCCCCAGCCCCTTTGAAGGGATGTTTGGGGAGGCTGCTGCAGAGTGGTCACTGTCACACAGCACCGTGTGAGCCGCACTGCCAGCCTGCAAAACCCACCCAATTTAGTAATGTCGAACAATGTATCTACAAAGCTGGCTGGTCACACTACGTCACATTAAATCAGGGCCATTGAGATGCATGGGAAGTCACCACAGTGCTATGAGAAGATGATGGAAATCAGCCCGAGAGTTAGGAGAGATGGAGGCAGACAGCTGAGCCCAGGGCAGCCAGCAAAGACAAGGTGGGTGGCAGAAAATGCTGCTTGTCCCAGTGTGAGGGGCCACAGCAGTAGCAGCCACAACAGCACCCATGGGCCTGGCCCAAGGAACGGGAGGACTCGGCAGCAGCGAGAGGCATAATTTCTGTAGGAGCCAGGACAGCCAGCTGCCTGCCCCAGACAGCAGAAATCACCCAGGGATCCAACTATGAAATATAAGCAGCCCCCAGAAAACATCCCACCAGCTGCTCACAGTGCAAACTGGGGGCTGACATGTGCGTGGGTGTGCAGAGAGGGCTGGGGGTAAGGAGAGGGGTGGTGGGGTAAGGAGAGGGATGCAAGGGGTAAGCCGCCTTCTCCCATTCCTGGGGCAGGATAGAGCACAACAGTTTCAGCTCTGGAAAACAATTTTTCTAACCTTTGGATGCAGTTCTGCTGTAAGGAAACATTTTGTTTATATCCAAACTGGGAGTCTATAATGTAATACTTGGCGATTGGATTCAAGAGCTCTGTTTTACTCATTTTTGGTTCACCCTCTCCCCCCCGCCAGCCCTTCTTTATTTTCCTCCTTTCTCTTTTTACCTTTCCACCCCCTCACCCTTGATTCTCTGGGGAGAACAAATCACTTTGGGAGGTTTAATGGACTGACAAGAACAGAAATTTAATCGGGGGGTGTGTGTGTGTGTGTGCGCACTGGCCAGGCACATCAGAAGCAACTGCAGTGCAATCCATTTGGGCTGCCCCACCTGTGACCCTGGCCCGGCCGGGCACCCCCCTCTCCGCAGGGGCGAGATGGGGTGAGGTCCTTCGTGCTCACGCAGGACCTTGGTGTTGCCTGCTTCAGGAGGAGAGGACTGCCAGATGCTGACGAGCCAAGAGCAGTTATTTCAGGAGACTTTTTTTAATATAGAAACAGCTGACACAAAATGCATCTCACTGGGGAGGGAAACCATGCTCCCAGAAGTAAAAGACCACTAAAAAGCCTCTTTTTTCCAAGAGAAATCTGAAACAGTTTGGGGCCAGATATCACTTCGGTATTTCATTTCCATTTTAGGAGACTTGCACTGTGTCCTTCCAGACTTGCCCCATCCGTGGAGAATATTAAGGGGCTGCAGCAGCCTAGGAGAGGCAGATGTGGGCAGGCTATGAAATGGTGCAAAGTGCTGTCAGAAAGTAGAAACAACCTCAAAGAAAATCTGTCTCAGACAAAATGGTCACTCGTGGGGAAGTTGTGCTCGAGCCTCCCTGCTAGCAGCACCCGTTGCTGCAAAACATCTCCCCACGCCACGCACCCAGCCTGGGGCAACGGGGGCACGCGTTCAACTGCTGCCTGGGAAAAGACATTGAAAAGGGGAGGGCACAAAAATGATTTAAACAAGCTTTTGACCAGAAAATGGACAACACTGTGTGCAACAACATGACTCCTTTCCCTTTGTACGCTATTTGCAGTTACAGATTACATTTGCAAAGTATAGCTTTCAATATAACATAGCCAAAAGCAACCTAACAGCATAATTTTCTTCCTAGGTACTTTACTTTTGAATTCTTTTACGAAAAATGAAGCAGAGATTTGGAAAAAATAAGAAAACAAAGAACCCCCTTCTTCCCATGCGCTTGTAAACCTGGGTAAACTTACAAGAAACCATCTTTTAACCAACATGATTTACTCTTACTTGTGGTGCAGGCGCTGGCTACTGCCAGTAAACCTTAATGGCACACAGTGAGTGATACCTGACACTCTGCAAACTCACTACTACAAAGAACTTGCTCAGTTGAAGGTATTTGTAGTATTTGTCTTCACCATTGGCTGTATTTTTACTTTTGCACTTCTATATGGCATCTCTGTTCAATGAAGCTACAGTATATCTGTGACACTTTAAAGCTTGCTTTTCAGTGCAACTGAATGGCATAAAAAAGACAATTAAACTGTGGCTTTTAAAATAAGTTTCCTGACTGATAGTGCAGATTAAGAGAACTATAAAATACAAATACTGAGGACAAATATCAGTCATTTCCAAAAACTGAGAATTACAACCAGCCTCTAACCCAAGATACTCAAAAAGAATAATCTTTATCCTTGCACATACTCAGCCTTGCTGTTTTGAACTGCACTGTGCTCCTTGCTAATCACCTGCAAATGACCCAAACGCTTCCCAGGATCCTATTCTATGACAAGTTATTTTCTAACAGAAATCAGTAATTTTAAAAGTTAACATGCATTATTGGCTTCTCTCCTTCCCCTCCACTTACGTTTTTCATTTTGTTTCTTTCTGCCATTTCTCCATCTCCTCCCCAAACCAAACTATTAGACTGCAAATGGGGGGCAGGTCCAGACACCCAAGGGGAGAGCCAAGATCTTCTCTCCTGGGGAAACTACCATAGTGAACTCAATGACTATCTGTGATGTTTGCTGGTACTAGGGAATAATATTTCCCTTGGGCACTTTCTGGATAGAGTCTACCACCTGGGTTAAGTCATTATTACAATCAAGCAGAAAAAAAAAGGGGAGGGAGAGAAAAGATGAAAAAACACTAGAGCAAGCATCATTAAAGCTCATCAAAAGTGCATTAGAGAACACCTGATAATATACTCTGAACATTAATGATCCTTAGGATATACCATATTAATGCAGATGTTATCTGAATTCATGGAAACAAAATTTTCCATTCACACATTTCACCCAAATAGGTGTTGGAAAAAACCCTCTCTCAAACCTATTACTTGCCAGCATTTTTTTCTTGACTCTGGAAACAAATAAGTAACACCTCTGAAACCTGTATGTGTTGCTGATCACAAATCTCAAGCACTCTGACTTCCGGATGCTTGTTGGCATTCACTGGCAATGTGTTACAGTTAAAATGGACGATGGTAAGCCAATATTAATAAAAAGGTTGTGATTGTGTTGGCTTAAATTGGACTATTATTGCTACGAAGATCAATTTTACTGGCCGCCTTAAACTCTCCGATGCTGGGCAGCAATTTCCTTTGCAATTTTTCCCCCTTGACGTTATGAGAGAGACGCATGAATGCCACAGAATTGATAGTGTGACTCTGTTATAAGGTGCTAAGTGCCAGCTTATAGTAAGAACAGCTTAGTTGTCTGAAGAGCCTAATACGTCAACCAGTAACTGAAATGGAAGTAAAAAAAATTAATTCTAGGCACTGCTTAAGTCCTATGTTCCTCCTTTACGGAGACTGCAAATCATGTCAAGTTCTGCATAAATAGGTTTTGTGGGGGTATTAGAGGGTGAATTACTGTCATCTAGGTGCTAGTGCTTAGTAAAGCAAGGACTATCAAACCCATTTTGCCAAAATCCAATGTGAACTGCTGCTCTCAAAGAAAGAAGGTCACCCAACCAAGAACACTTCATAACAAAAGCAATGAAACAAAACAAAAAAATTCCAAAACACACATACACTCTTACAAGGGAGTGTTTTAGAAATACAAGTCACCCCTAAAGACTGTTCCCTTATTGCTATTTGAAAGCTGAAGAGAAATCTTTCCTAAACAAGGAGCTGATAAGGTTTGCAGCATCTCAGAATTACTTCTAGAAATAAGGGAAGCAGGAATTATTTTTAGTGCAGCTGAGAGGCCAGGCATATTTCAGGCAATCTCCCAGAGCCTGCTTCTATACCATGTGGGACATAAACCCACAAACTATGAAAGAACCCAAATCAGTATTGTTTTCTCAAGTGACATCCATTATCCCTCATCTGAGAAAA
This sequence comes from Falco peregrinus, assembly GCF_023634155.1. NCBI lineage: Eukaryota > Metazoa > Chordata > Aves > Falconiformes > Falconidae > Falco > Falco peregrinus. Next base: position 18,139,593 of record NC_073734.1, read on the forward strand.
TTAACACGTGTATCCAGAAGCTCAATAAACTTAAGCTCAGAGCTAAAAGTCTAGGATTAACTCTTTCTGTGTCACAATAAATGCCATCTTTTAAGTCAGCAAACTGCTAATATAGTCTATTTTATATTCAGTGCTTCTGTCGTTTAAAGCAAACAGAGGCATCAAAATACATTTAGGCTCAGGCACAGTTTCAAAATGTTACAGTACACAGGGTAATCGAGAATTTCCAAATTCCAAACAGCTACAGTGATATAAAAATGGAGATACAGAAGGGTCATTAGACCAACACACGCTGGTTTGGGTAGCATTAGGAAGAGTGTCACAAAATGAATAAAACTCAGCTTTTGTGCAAAGTCTCTTATTTTTTGACATCTGAGTTAGCCACTGTATCTAGCAGTAAAATGCTATGAATGTTAAATATAGGCAACCTTTGTTGCTCTGCCAGGTTATTTCTACATCAAATGATAATATTTGAAGATTTCTATTCCAGGCAAGTGTTCAGTACTTTTTTTGTCTTCCTGATCTGCCAGAAGATAAGATATTCAATGGATCAGATACACTTTTGCCTTCTTTTTACCCAGATTAATAAAATAGGCATGTAAATCTGAACAGTAGTTATTCTGAAGAGTTAAGCACATATACTTAGAATGATTGATAAAGCTGAATTTCCCACCTAAGCGTGCAGAAAACTCCAGGCAGGTATTAATTCGAGACTGAGTTTTGCTACATGGTACCCATGGTCTCACACTGAGACGTGCTAACATACACTACCAGGCATCCAGAACAAAAGCAAGGACGGCTTTTCCTGACCCACCAGGTGCACTGTACTTGTTTCCTAATAGTGCTCTAGGATGGCTAAATGAGGAAAGCAGTGATGAGCAAGCCACAGTTTGTGACATTAACATACAATCAGGCAACTTTCTGCAGTCCCCGTGTTATTCCTCCCAGCATCACAGAAAGGGATCTTGCATCTGGTAGCACGTCCTTCTCAGGGACGTTTTGCTAACTAGCTACCCAGCAAGAGCGCAGGAAACACGACGTCTGCAGAACAGTGAATTCTGAAGCAGGGATAATAATAATAATAATCTGACCATTACCCCAGTGCTTTAAAAATTGGACTCCCCGTTGAGAAGCCAAAATAAAACATCAAAGGGGGCCTCCACAAGCCGGGCTCAGAATCAACATGCGGATGAGAGCCCATCACCTACTTACCCTGACAGCAGGCAAGAAAAGTTGGAGACATCTGCTCGGAGGCCAGGGGTCAGGCTGGTCGGGGCCTGTGCTGCACAGCACAAGGTGGAAATGTGTGACTGTATTGGGTGTATGTGTCCAGGCTTTGGCAGCAGGGGGGCTGCAGGGGGGGGCCTCTGTGACAAAAGGTCAGGGACTGCCCTGTGCTGGATGCAACAGACTTCACAACAGACCCACCACTCACTGATCATCATTGGACTGACCATAAACCCCCACTTCCCAGCCCTCCCGCGGCATATATTAAAATTAATTAATTTAATTTTTCCCAAGTCTGTTTTGCCCATGACAGTAATTGCTAAGCAATCTCCCTGTCTTTATCTCGACTCATGGACTTTTTCATCTCATTTTCTCTGCCTGTCCTGTGGAGGATGGGGAGTGAGAGAGCAGCTGGGTGGGCATCTGGCAGCTGGCCAAGGTTAACCCACCACAGTACAGCAGACTGCAAAAGCCTCCCTCAAATAAGAAAGACTAAACAATCCCTAAATCTGTACCTATATGTTTGTGGGCTTGAGTTTATTGCTTGTACGAGAGCATGCATTCCATTAAAAACATTTCTACTGGTAACGAGAAATGCAAGGACTTGCAAACAGTATACTACTGAACTCCCAAACTGGCTGCTCTGGTTACCATCACGAAGCTGTCGAGGTCACTGCTGCCTGCACGCTAGTTAGATACACACGTTATTTCAGCTGTGTTGGGGTTCACCTGTGCTAAGGAGTGACTGAGATGGGTGGCTTTTTCATGGAAGAAGGGAGCAGCAAGTTATTTCACAGATAGCTTGGAAAGAAAAACAGTACACCAGCAAATGTACCATGTGAAACACTACCTAGAGCAATTCAAAGGCAGGTTTCTGTGTGTGCTGAAGCATGGGGCAGCAAAAAGCAAGTTGGCTTCTAAGTTGCTGCAACTTTTAGAAATCAAAAACCCATCAAAAAATGAGAAACCTCCATACTTTTTTCCTATAAAAGAACTTTGATTTCTTGGAAAAATCAGTAAGAGCTGATAACTGAAAATGGCAACATGAACATAAATAACTTTCAGGCATCTCTCAAGTACCTCTGCAAATCACACAGCAATTCTAGGCACGTGCCACTGCTGCTAATCGCATCCTCTCCCATACAACAGATGAACTTTCTGAAGCTGCTGAAGAAGATGAAGAAGTTTTGAAGTTGACGAAGAAACTACCAAGCTGAAAACAGTGCCTTTGTTATACAGTGTTCTTCACACCAGACAGACGGTCTGGCTCAGGATGTCACAGAGAAGTTGCTTTCAAAACCTGGTCACAGGGACTATTACTTCAGCAGTTGAGATAGATGAGGCAAGCAGCACCTGTGATGCCACAGAGCACCACATGATCTGAGGCATTTTTGATAGCCTGTTGGAGGAGACCTGCTCTTCTGTAAAACTGTGCCAGGACGCTCAACAGGAAAACATATATTCAAGACACTTGAAGAAGTCAAAGTGTCAGTGGTCTCATCACACAGACCCACACACTCACATGAGGCCTCCTGACATCCCTTTCTAATGTATCAGTATGTATTCTTGTACTGATCTCAGCCTAAAACCCTGTTGCAAGGTCTCCATGAAGCTGCTGAGGTTAATTAAAGACCGTTCATGATTTCTCATACATCTGTATTACATTGCTCCACAGCAGTACTTTGTCTGTTTCCTTTTTCATAAAAAGATAAAGCAGCCTCCATAAAATAAAGGACTAATTCAACTCTTCAAATCAAAGCAGAAGTCCAGACTTGTTGAATTGGACGGTGTGCTTAGCCACCTTAGTGTGACCAATGAGCACCTAAGTGAGTTGAGCTCTTTCTTTTCCCAAAGAGGGAAAAGATGAACGTTTTGACATGAAGCATTTGCCAGACACTCTGCAAAAAAGCCTTCAAAACGGTACTCATAACTATTTTCCAACTGCCATCAAGGGAGGGGAGGGGACAGGATCATCAACTCTACCATCTGACCAAGGCAACAAACATGTCTGGTAGAAGCTGACCTCTTTTTAGTTAAGGACCCGCTTTCTTTTGAACTTCAAATGGAAAATATTTAGTTTGCAGAGACCCATGTTCATTCTCATACCAGGATGTGACAGAGCCTTGTGGATGTCTGGCACGATCAAAAGGAAACATGGCAATAATATGTCAAGTCACAAATTATTACAGTCTCTTCCCAATGCGAGTATGTGTAGGAGATGCCACATTCCACCCATCCATATGGTTCAACTGGGGAACGCTTTTACCAACACATGGCCCCTTGAAAGTGAAGGCTTGCTTTTGATTTTTTAATCACAATTGCTTGTTATTCTTAATTACTTGTTACTTCCATTACAGTATGAAGCTTAACCTGACTTCTTCTGGGAGAATGCAAGAAGGTGGTTTCCTTCTTGGTAACAGGGAAAACTTTGCTGGTAAGTAGGGACGGGGGACCAGGGCCATCTTAGAATCCACACCAGCAGAATTAGCTCTTGGGAGCAGCACAAATCATTGTGCGCCTTCTTGATATTGATATCTAATTTTGTTAAACCCCTCATAACTAAGCAGCATGTAAATAAACTGTAGAGAAGGGGTAGGACAGTACAGTGCAGCTATTTGAAAAAGAAAAACTGAGAAACTATCTTTTGCCATGGACTTCTTAAAAGAAGGTTTTGGAAGAGTCTTACGGGCGGAACAGGTGCTCAATGGCCCCCAATAAGTATATTAGCTTCTTTTGTGAACCTAAACGGAACATTTTCAGGCATAATAATTGCAGCAGACACATGAAAAAAGACCAACTGGCATTTTCTTAACTGTTGTTCTATTAAGTCAGGCATTTTGTTTATCATAATGCCGCATCTACAAGTTAATGCAAGCCATAATCCCGAAGGAAGCCATCCATTTCACATTAGCTATATCCTCCCCATCTTGTCCATGGGTTTTTTAGTATGAAACAGCAACATCAAGAGACAGCTCTGTACTTCCTCACAGTCGCACCCCACTAACACATGGATTTACTGCTGCACTGAGGGAGCCATATGGAGTCATAGTGCTCTTCTTTCCCGTCCCCTTTTCCTATTAAAGCTGAGAAATTTAACGGGCAGTTCCCCTTAAGACACACATGCATCTCCAAACATCTGGCAACTCAAGAGCCAGCGGCTCTCTGTATGTTCTATAATTTTGCAGGTTTAACCTGTGATTCGGCTTGGATCCAGGCTGTCAGTGATTTCCAGAAGTAAGAGCTATGGCACTCACCCGGTAACATTTTCATCTGCACAGACAAGCTGTCTGCCGTTGTAAACAGGAGTATAACTCTACTCAACTGTATTTTGAGACATTAGAAAGCACAAGTCCAAAGAGGCAGCTCTGTACTCTCTGTTCATTAGAACACACCCTGTCGCTCTGTCGGGAATATTTATTATGATGAGCCATAATCCACTTAAGATCTTCCGACAAAGTGTATCAGTCTTTAACAACTTTGATTCCAGAAGTTCAATGGAAACAGGGAGGAAAATTCATAGAGAGAAAGTGACTTCCACAAAAATCCTCCTTTACGAACCAGCGCGCCCTGTGTTAGCAGACATGATCGTCACTTATTTGTACCTATAAGCTTTGATGATAATTGCAACCCACTTGACGCTTCTGTTGAAAGGCAATATTACCAACAAGAAATCTGATAAATATTCAACAAAATCTAAATTCAATAATTCTATTTATCTTGAAGTCACCATCTCTAAAACTGTTTCAAAATATTTGTGTGTTAAGGAGAGGAGGGGGATGAGGGAACCCTGCGTCTTAAACCAAAATGACTGAATCATTGCATTAATGAACACAACTTTTTTTATTTTTCAAGTTCAGTGAAAGAATGCCATCTATGCAAAATTTTGATCCCACATTACAAAATAATTACATGATAATTACATGAGCATTAAGATGTCTACCCCCCGAGTAAAGCCACTGCACCCAACCGCTAACTAAGGCAGGCCTGGAATGTTTCAGCTTATTAAAGAGAAATCCAGCATTGAGCAAAACCTCCAGCTGAAGCAGATTTCCACTCTTTTACTCCTCTGATTTCTAATTAATAATTAAAACATGTTCCTTTCTTTGGAAACCCAATTAGACTTGCGCATCAGCCTGAAAACAAACTTTTTTTAGTAGCTAAGCTACTTCTCATGGTTTAATGGGGCGGCAGGAGTGTTTTCTACACAGCTCCACTGACACAATTCATTTATTTCCTTCCATTCTACAGTGGATATTGTAATCCATCCCCAACAACATAAACATTACATTTGCACAGCTAATTAGGATGTTGGCAGTCTGAATTAGTGGCCCTCTGATTTCCTCCAGTCAGGGCTGCCCCTGCTGCCTGCACTTCTTAGGATTCACAATTAGGCAATTTTATTTTCAGCATCTTTTTTCCACTCTAATGCTACCTCTTTCCTCACATTCAGTATGACCGTACGCACCAAAGGAAGAGTTATTTGGGGGTGAGTAGTGGGGGAAGGAGGTAGGGGAGCGAGGTGTGTCACGTTCAGTCCTTTTCCCTTTCAACCTCTGCTAACTCGGCATCAGAGAATGACAGAGGGTCTGCGAGACTGCAAATTATCTCCATAAATGTTTTAAAGAAGTCATTATGCAGAGTGGGTAGGAGAGATATTCTGACTGGGAATGAAGCAAAGGGAGAGGGACAAAATAAATAAATCCTGTCTCCGAGTGCAGTGGTCTGGTACTGAACCTCCACTCCAGGCCACAGTCACCGAGCTGTCCCCATCCACAGGACGATGACAAATTGGCAAGAATTCAGAACAGGGCAACAGAAGTGATTAATGGGCTGGATGGACTGATTTATGAGGAAAGGTGGAAAGGTCTAATTATATGTATCTTTGTTAAAGAACAGCTAAGGAGAGTGCAGGAACTGCTTACAAGGGATTCACATACGGTAAACAGCCTCAACGCATTCCACCGAGCATATTGGGAAGGGCAGGAGGAGATCAGAAAACAAATTTTTACGCTAGCCACCAGGAAGACATCCGCAATAAACGTTAGAAAAGAGCTGTTTCCAACAGGAAGGACTAGAAACCTCATCATTCGAGAGCTGTAATGGACAAAGCACTAAGAAAATACACTGCAGGGGATAATGTCTGTTTTAATGTTGATGCTTGTTTAACTCACTGACTAATGTACACTGTGGAGACAGAGCATCTTTGTTAAAGCACAGTATATATCTCCGAGTCCTCCTCTGCTATGAGAAGTTCTCCATTAAAATAACTTATTATTAAAGTCACTGCAAACGTTTTGGGCCAAGTATGTGCCACCCCATATCAGCTCTCAATCCACAGCTGAGGAATCCAGAAGATCCAAGAGTACCAGTGAGGGCAAAATTAAATATCTCCGTTCTCAAATGTAACGCAATGGTTTCAAAGTCCTGTCACCAAAACAAACAAACCCCACCACACTCCAGCCTAGACCACTTTGCAGAATAAAACCATCCTCTATTTTCTTCTTTAATATCCTTGGAAATCAAGTGTTTAAGAGCAAATTAACCTCGGCATTTGTGTGACTGAAGAACAAAAATAAATCAAGAGAATGAAACTGTTAGAAGTAACGAACCTGATACTCTTACTTATACCCAAGTAAATTAGGAATACTGCCATTGAATTAAGCCAATGGAAATACACTAAAGCAGAACTGGTATAAATTAGCAGACAACCAAGCCAAACATAACCAGAGTGACACATTTCCAGGCCATGTGCAGAGCTCAGCCCAGGGAAAATAATTTACAGTCAGCTCATGGAGACAGGAAGCAATGATGGCAGGCGCAACGGCTCCATAGCTGCTGTTGCGCTAGCAAGCAAAGCTGGAAAATCCACGCGCTGCTGGCCCTCTCCACAAATCGCAACAGAAACCCATCCAGACTGTAGCACTATTGGCAAATCATTGTCTGAAGAGTAATTCCACCTCCAGTTTTGCTGCTATTCACAAATATAGCTATACATATTGCCTGTAGAGACGTGAAACGTTTCAACTTGTACAGCGATCTGTCCATCATCTTTCCCATGCATGAGACTACATACAGCCTCAAGCTAGCACAGCTGGACCTCCAGGTGCCAGCTTAGGAGAAACCAAAAAGGTCCTTTTCCAAGAAAAACACAATACTCCTTCCCCCAACCCCTGCTCACGTGCATGGGTGAGAACTAAGCAGGCTTGAGGGGCTTTATTCCCTGCTACATGACCATTAAGTTCTACTGTACAGATCTGATTCTGCCAAAGTCTGTCACTTAATGTTTTGGATGTAAATTACAAAAAGAGATCGGGGAAAAAACTACGGTAGAAAACAGATGCTCTAGACTACAGTTTTGCTTTGTTTTGTTTTTCAAAACTACCATTTCCTTTACCGTTTCATTTATTTCTTTGGTAAGCAGAGGAACATGACAACACGTTTGCTGCCATAAAAAAGGAGACAATGGTTTTCCCAAGCTTTGCCATTTAAATCCATTCCCTTCTTCACTGAAGATACAAAACCCCCAACCCCCTCCCTTTGACAAACTAGACTCCCCCACCAGACAAGGACCAGCGCATCGCTGTCAAGAAGATACCAGCAGCACTGTATGGCAGCTCCATGTTCTGAAAATGTTCTCGGGAGAGCATTACAGAGGTAAGGAACTCAGTAGCTTTGTGCCTCAGTTTCCCCATCCATGAAGTAAAGAAACATAATACTGAACTGCTTTGCAAAGCTTGTTTAAAATGCTACTGTGGAATGAAACAGCCTTGACAAGCGATTATCTCAAGCTGAGATCTCAACTGATACCACTAATGTTCAACTGAACTTTTGAGTTCAACTTCTCAATTGACACCACTAAAAAGATTTGTACAAAAGCTTTACAAATCCATGAAACTGAGCCCCCTTGAGTAGTTTACAGTACATTAAATCACTATACATCAGTGCAAGTTTCATGGCTCTTAGGACAGTCTGCGGAAAGCACTGAGAGCGGAAAACTGATAAAAATCTGAAACTAAAACAACCTCAGCCCTACTGCAACTATCAACTCACAGAATCTACATATTACAGCAACATCATTGATCTGTCTTGAACTGACCAAAGTTTGTAGTTCAACAGAGAAGGTAAAGAGTATCAAGAGTCTCTCACAAAACTTTTGAATATCATTTTAATTTGAGATTTGACAAGTCTGAATAACGCTTGTTATTTTCAGCTTTAACTAGTCACTGGGTCTGTCACTAGTTCACCACAAGAGAAACTCAGTGATGCATTAACACTTTTCGTTACTAAATTCAAAACAGTTTCTCTTTTTTATCAATGCTTCAGCCATGCTGCCTTGTAACACAGCTTACCAGAACAAGCCAGTCTCATCACAAAAATCTCAGCCCCAGAAAGAGTTAAAAAAAATCCTTCCTTTGGTTCTTATTTTATGTGTTTATTTCCAGAGCATTTTCCAAATTATATTTGTTTAACAGACTAGTGTATCTAAATCTTTTTAGCCACATGTATCACTCACCAACATGATTTTATTACAACGGATATGTTATGAAAGCTTAACCTTGCACTCAGTCACTAATCAAAAACAATTCAAGCAAGCAAATCAAATGTTCCAACTTAACCAAAATCTCCCTTTAAGCAACAAATAAAGCCTGGCTGGCTTGCAAGGAAACTTCCATGTATCAACATACCCAAAGCTCACTCGAATGAGGCACATTTCTTAAGTCTAAATTTAGCTGCTTATACTTCTTCAGAACTTTAGTTCCTGAATATTGTGTTGACCCTACAGAGGCTGTTGAAGTGCCAGATCTTAAGGCTGCAGTCTTACTGGGATTCATTTACAGCAAAAGCAAGAAGCAAAGCTGCTGTAACAACACAGACACACAGTTAGAAACAAACACACCAGCAAAAGGATCACGCATTCAGAGGCTGAGATTAATCTCCCAGTAATGCTGGCGATGCTTTATCTCACATATGTGCTAGTGCTAATGAGTAGTACATTAATCTACTTAACCAGTGAAAGAGAAAATGATAAAATCTTACATACATATAGGAAGGTTGATTTCACTAAGACACCACTTAGGTTTTCAAATCCCTCCTTCAGCAGAAGCAGAATCAATCACTGAGTGCTCATTTTTGGACAGTATGAGACTGTGCCTTCACTTGGAAAATACAAGCTCCTAAAACACTGCTGTGCCAGCAAAATGCCTCAGCAGTGGGGACACCTGTGTCCTCTCCATGCTGGGACCTGCTGCCGAGTTACAGCAGGTAGGCAGCCTTCACCAGTGGATAACCAGTGCTCATCATCCTGGCAAAGGCAAGCGTGGTGCAAGTGCCACCAGTTTTCACCACTTCTCCTTGTGACAGAAGATGAACAACTTCTTTTTCATAAATGCAAGTTTAAAATTTATATTATAACACCGAATCCACCAAAGCTGCCAAGAGACATTGAACTCATGGGATCTGTGAAAGTTTTTCACACCTGTGTTTTTCTCCTGTGCCTAATATTATGGGAGGCATTTTGGAGGATTTTACAATGCAAGTTTCAATGAGACACTTACAGTCTCCCTCAGGCAAATTGTCACAGCTGCAGAGGTCTGCTACCCAGCTGCCAATCAAGGCAGGCAGGGAGTATGTGCAGTGAAATCACAAAAAAGGCAGGCTTCATTAGACTGCTGAAACCTAACTAGAGGCTATCTGGGTGTGCGCGGGCCCTTAAAACAGGGCTGCTTTAGAAAGCAGAATTTTTTTCTTTCCTTTCCGACTCAAGAAGAGGCTCTAGTACTCATCAAGGAATGCATTGGTGCCAACTTTCCCCTTTCCGATCTCAATGTTTGTTTTGCTCTGTCTAAAAAAAGAAATTACATTGCCCTATAAGCTTTTGTTGTTAGATTAGCTGATATAGCTGGAAAAAGTGGACAAGATTACAGGTTCCACATCCCTTTGCCAGGTCTCAGAAGCGTGCCTACTTTTTCCAACTCTAGAAGCCACTCCAGTAAATTATTTCTCTCTGCAGCCTTTCCTTCTTTTATTTCCTTGGAGTGCCACAGCTACAAAACCACTGGTATTAAAGACAAACTGTACTGGAAGAACTGGAAGAGAATTTTTCCTCCTTCACTCCTAGCTCTGAAATATTCTGAGGGAAGCAACTGAATTAAAAAGAAAAAAAGAGAGAGATTTGTAGACAAGGACAAACACACAGAAGCTCAGCACAAATAATAATCAAGTGGGAAATTTAAAAGCACATGGAAACAAGTGGCATATTGTAAGCCATTTAGCAAAGTTAATTATAGGTATTCACTACATCTGGTCTTGGCCCCTGTTCAGCAAAGTATTTAAGCATGTGCCCAGGTTTAAGCAAGCACAGGCTGAAAAGCCTACGTGTCCAATCACGTGCTGAAGTTAGGCATCTGCTGAAGTACTTTGCTGATGCAGGATCATAACATATAATAAGAATCTCCCTGAAAGTTATCTAATAAACAGCTGTTATTTGAAGAATAACACAAACACAACACACGTTTTATGTCCCCTAAAAGAGCTGGTGTCATGGGGGTGTAAATCCACATCTAAAATTGTTTCAGATGTAGAGGTGTGTATGCATATACATTTTGTGAATTAAAATAAAAAGGCAAGCGTTAAACTAAAACAAATCAGGCACATCAAGCTGCATGTTATGCTCTGTCCAATACCACACTTAACTTTTGCTGTCCTCACTGCTTCTTTGTTGCTTTTGATTGACAATTTGTTGTATTTCGCCTTAAGTTTTCTCCCAGGAAAACAGGGGCAATGTTTTGTTGTGTTTTTTTTTAAGTTTGTGCACAATTTAGATCTGCTTATGAACATGGAAAATAGTGACAAAGTGTTCAAACACTAATGTTTAAGTGGCTGAGCAGCAAACCTCTAATTTTCTGAATGTCTTGACAGCCACCAAACCTGCTAGACTAAAAGGCACCGGGGAGAGCTGAGCCCCCGCCCTCTCCGTTCCCACCATGGCACTTCGGGTTAAACTGGGCACTGCAAGCGCTGGAAGTTGGAAAATTCCGGACTACCTGTTTACAACCACAGGCCTGTTTCCTGAGCGAATGGCGCTGTGAGGAGTGAACCTGGAAAACGTCCCCGGCCGGGCGCAGGCAGCAGAAGCGGAGCCGTTGTGGCCGGGGCCCGGCGGGAGGAGGCGCCGCCAAGGCAGATGGGGACCGCGCTAATGCGGCGCTTCCCCCGGGCACCCCCCGGCCTCCCCCGGGGCTGCCGCCCGCTGCGGGGCCGGTCCGCTGCCGGCGCCACCTGCCTCCCGGGGGCCGGGGGGGGCAGCCCGGGCTGCGTGACATGGCACGGCACGGCACGGGGCCCAGGGGTGGCCCCCGGCGGTGCGGCAGCCCCGGTGACCCGCGGCCGGTGTGCCCACCCGCCGTGGCAGGGGGCGGCCGACGCGCTCGCCCCGAGCGCCCAGAGGCCTCCCGGGCTGCTGTGGTTTCAAGACGGTACGGAGCCCGAGCCCTTCTCTCCCGCAAATGTTGCCAATAACCTCCATCTTGTCATCTATCCTACCTGAGCTAACAGTTTATAAACCGCCACCCGCAGCTCGTCCCTTATAGTTTATTAACATACACTAATAAACAGTATGCTTCGCTCCCACTGTGCTGCCAAGTGAAGCCAGTCAGAATAACTGCATTAGCTTTACTGTTCTTTCTCAGCACATTTTTCCCACATGGGAACAATTAGGACAAACTCCCTCCAGATTATATTTAGAGATCCATCATATTTGCAGGAAAATAATAATAATCATCTTCTTCACAAATGCATCTGTAGGCATCCACGGAAGATTAGCCTGACTGACGTTACCAAAAGCGATAGGCCCTTAACCTCCTCGGCGCTTCCCCTGTGTGGAAAGGGTTAATGCTCCCCAGGCTCTGACTTACACCTATTATGCTCGTTTAAAAATAAGATGTGAAAGATGCATTATGTAAGGCCGGTACCGCTATCCTGCCCATCTCCTATTTTGGAATTAAAGATCATCATCGCTCACATCAAAGGGGCTGGGTGAGAATAAAAGAAAAGACAGGAACAATGAAAATAGCTACCCGACACGAACCAGATCAAAGGACCAGGCACAGAAAATGAGGAGCTAGGGGGTCCTTTAATTACTGTCCACATCCTCCAAGTCATGTGGTGAAAAAGAAGAGAAAAAAGTTTTGAAGGCCACTGGGTTTTTTCTTGCTGTGGCTCCTGTTTCCACAGTCTGTGCCAGTTCCCTACAAACTGCTCTGCTTTTTATTTTTTTTGCATTTTATTAAAGTCAAATAGGACTCCTGGACTCCAAAACTCCTCCCTTATGCCAGGAGGAGAGGGAAGGAGGGGTAAGAGGGGCAGTAGTGGAGATAGACCCTAGCAATTGCCTGAAACAATTTCAGGAGGACTGCTCCAGGCAGCGCCCCGGGAGCTGCTTTGGGAAGGAGAGATCTGGCTACCTGAGGCTAGTCTTTATTTGCAGGCCTCCCGGGTTGAGAAAACTTCAAATTCACATAGGGCACTGCTCCATGGGGCAGCAGATCAAACCTGGCTACTAGCTGTTTGAGCTCAGCAGCAGAAAAAAGGATTGCTTTGGGACTGAGCGTAAGTAGAAGCATGATTAAACTTCAAACATAACCCACCCACCCCCCTTTTATACACAGCAGACAGTTATGGCTAATATTTCAATATGGACTTTAAAAATACACTGCAAATAACTTACTCCAGCATGCTGGCTGCGGGTTTAAAAATAATAAAAATTAAACTAGCTGTATTATTGCAATGAAGTCAAACGTTCAAGTTTACCTTTCATGAATCATTAAGGGAATGTTAAGTTATTTAAAAGGATCACTTTTTAAACTCAACCGTCAAGATTAAAATTCGGATATTTGACCACTGACTGGAGTGACACATTGTAGCATTTAATTCCTTCTATTTATGTTTCAAATGCAGTGCGTTTGTCCCTAATTACTCTTGATTTATGTTTACCTTTAAAAGACGGTGTAAAAATAAGTGGCATAAGGAAATAACAGGACAATGATTCAGAAATTTTGTGCGAGAAGCTGACCAGACTTTCTAGGAAATAATAATGCTTTGTCACTTTTACAAAGATTTTGGAAAAGAATAGCTCCAGGTTGTTCCCAAGAAATTGTATTTGCTAATATAGATGTAGCAGTGGACAGAGACAGAAGTCATTGAAGAGGAAAATGTATTCCTGTCTCAGGTCAGTTTGCTTGGATTTATGCTGTATGCCAAAGTAGAGCATGAAAAGCATTCAAACAGAATTTTATAGACTTTGAAGAAAGCAGCTAATGTCACCAAGACAACATCTAGAAACGGGGAACACAGGATACAAAGGCATCCTTCTTCCCATCCTATTTACAGCTTGGAAACTCCTTAGACAAGCAGTAAGGATGATCTTTTAAGAGGCAATTTAGCCTCCAAACTCTAGTGAGTGCCAAGTTACTTCATCTTCTTTCTGATGAAAGTTGCCTCCATCGTTTCCTGCTCTTGGACACTAACATGCAGCGAACAGCCATTCTCAGGAGGACAGCTGAAGACTAAATTAAGCAAATATGACTACAAAGCTGCTTTCCGAAGCGGGCATCATGCCTAGGCTCTACATCTAAGCAGTATGCTAGGTACGTGTACCAAGTTCCAGTTAGCTGTCTTGCAAACATCCACGCTGGGAACCTTGCCCAAGCAAGCCTTCAAAGGTACCGTAGCTCTGGTGGGATAAGCACAGGAGCGGTGGGACTGGGACATTTGCCTCCTTGTTACAGGTCTCAAAGTATCACATTATCCATTTAGATAGCCTTTTGATTGAGAGAGCTTCCCTTTTGGGCTTAGCCCCAAATGCTAAGAACAGATGAGATGGTTTAAGGAAGTCTCCAGGTAAAACATGAAAAGGATGCTTAACATCCAGCTTCTGACGAATAGCTGCACTCAGGGAGCCACAAGGGCTAGGGAAATAAACACGGTCAATTAAATGAACTGATTGAAAAGAAATCAGAGATCACTCCGGGGAAAATCTGAGATGCAGTCATACAGCCACCGCAATCTTTTTGGAAGGTGGTAAATGGGGCAAAAGACAGGAAGAACTGGAGTGCCTCACTCATTTGGCAAAAGGCAGCTGCCATAAGGAAGGAAATAAACTTTAAAGGAAATAAAATACAAAGAAAAATCCATGATGGGTTCAAAAGGAGGCTCAACCAACTCACTCAGAGCCTCTTGAAACCTCAGTACCGAGTAGGGAATTGTAGTGAGGGAAATGCAGTAAAGGCTCTTCAGCAAATGTTCACTCCTTTCCATAGACCGTCCCACGAAATGCACCGATAGATGCTGAGTAATCTTCCAAAACTCTCCAAGATGAACTAACAAGAAGGAATTAATAGGCGTGCAAACTAATAAGGATGGTGCAGAATAAGACTTTTTTTTTAATCTCATCAGAAAAATACCTACATGCTCATTCACGGGAGGGAGTAATTTTCTAATAGTTCAGCTATTCTTGATGCATTTGTTCAGAAGATCTCAGGAAGATAGTGGGATCACCAAACAGGACTACCAGAAGTAAAGATCTGCATGAGCGAGCTACCTCCACTTTGTGTCTTTCCTTTGCATCTTTGGCAGTAGATGCTGCGGCTGCCCAAGTAGTGGTGTGCTTTGTCTGGGCTCTGAGCTCAACATTATACATAACTGAAGGCGGCTAAGCACGAATGGAAATTATGCTTCTCCCCTAGATAAGTAGTCTGGAAGGCCATAAATGTGAAAGCAGGCTGTTGAGACAATGCCAGCGTATCTAAAAATCAAAACTAATGAGCTCAAGCTGCCGTCACTAGGAGCACGTGTGCCTTTTCCTGTCTCACTTTCTGGAAACCCATGGGTATTGCTGCAAAGGAAGGGAAGTCCTAAAGTGGTCTTTGACTCTAACTCAAGAGAAGGGTGTCTTGCAGAGTTAATTGAGTTATTTACCCAAGGAACTCAAGCAACATTTGCTGCTGGGTTTATGGAATTCTGATTTGACTGTGGAAGTCAATCACCTGGATAATTCTTATTTAACTTCGCTAGAACAGAACACTGCACATTAAGCCCTTTCAAACTGCACCAGAAACAAAACTCAAACTTCACACTCCACTACAGATTTCTTTTTTGTGAGAAGGATCAATCACAGAATAATTTAGTCTGGAAGGGATGTATAGAGGTCACCTTTATATCAACTGTTCCTCAAAGTTATTTTGATGCTACCACAAGAAAGTCACAGGGCACACTGGAGAAAATGTAATCACTTCTTTCTCCCCGCCCCCCCCCCCCCCCTTTTTTTTTTGAGGATACATTACAAGAAAAACAACTCTAACAGACTAGCTCCTGGAAGCCCATCTATCACTGGGCAGAGAAGACAGTACCTTGCCAGGACATTTGGTTCCCAAGTTCATTTCTATGACAGCATCTCAGGGATGTAATGAGGCAGAGGTTGATGTTGGAAAACAAAGCAGAGCAGCACTCAGTGGTTGACAGAGCTGCCTGGCCAAAAGCATAGAATAGCAAAATAAAGTAGATGTATTTCTTCTTTCTACTAAGTTTCTGATTTTTAAGTGTGGAAGATATTACCCTCTGCTGAAATTATTCATTTCATCTCATGCTTCTAATTTCTTCCTCTGAGTCAACAATCTTACCCTCTCTGTTTCATTTCTTAGTTGGTGTTTCTGGACCCACTCTACCTTTCATCAGTCTTTTCTTCTTCTTCCTCCCCACGCTGTTTTGACATTCCTCACTTTCTTCTTGCCAGTTGCCATCCTGTCTCACATCCACTTCCCTATCTGTAGTCTGTTATTCTAACCTTTCTCTGGCATACAGTCCATCAACCTCCCTGATGTCAAGACCATGCTCACCCTCTTTCCATCTTCTCCTCTATACTTTTCTGTCATGTCCATGGTCAGAGCATGTAAGTCTATTCCTCCCTGAAGTCATTCACTCTCCTTGCCAACTGCTTTGTATACCAGCTCAGTGAATGCAAGATCAAGGACAATGTGGAGCTATAAAAGCAATATAAAAGAGAGGGTGAATGCTTGGCAATCAATTGAGAGACTGTTCCCAACATAACAAAGGTCCAGGTAAAAAGAAACTTTGTCAAAATTACAAGAGGACCTAGGTGAATTTAATACATATTCCAAGATTAGGAAATTCAAATTAAAGATTACACCCTTCAGAAAGGCACTGTTGCTCAGCTCCTTCAACCTGGCCCTAACAGTCAAAAGAACAACTTCACAACTCTGCTGCACACCTGCATATAACTAAAAGACAAAGCGTAATTCTGATGTTTCTTAATTGTCATACACACTGCTAGAATACAGTATTAATGTACACTTGGCTATCTCAAACATAAATTAACTGATGCCTTACTCAACTTGCCCTCTCATACTGATGACTTTTGTGTAACAATCTTTGCTCAAATCCTTTAAGTTTTTCAATTCTAAAACATTTTTAAAGGCTCATGTGAGGCTCCTAATGCAACTATAAACCTGCAACCAATCTGACCATTTCCCTTTGAGTTTAACTTGGATATATTACTGCATGCTTCCACAGCACCAACTTAAAATAACCTGGTGAATTTCCTCCTTATTCTCCAGGGCAGATGTAAGGTTCTGGCTGTGACTTGAGTGAAACTCTACAAATTATATGGCAAGAACAACCCTAATTTGAAAGTATTTACCTGAAGACCATGCTATACCTTAGCGACACTTTTGTCTGGTAATAGACAAAGCCCACACCCAGGAATGGAAGGAGACCTGGGCTGCAAGGCCACACAGGTCTGTAACAAAGCAGGGAAAAGCAGGAGCTGCTTCACTCATAAACATCCCAAGTTCTTACCAGAGAGACAGAAATCATTTTGGTGGTGCTTCCCTCTCCATTCTTCCCTTTTCTGCTCCCTCCCGTGCTGATGTTTCCACTCCATCCATTGCCACCTCCCAACCCTGTTACTACTCTCCCACCTTCAACTGCTACAAGAACTCACCCAGCTTCTCCCCCAGTATGTTTATCTCCTGCTATCCATTTAAAAGCCAAGATGTGGCAGAACAAGTATACAGGTCTGTTTCCCAGTGAATTAGTCTCTTCTTTAATGTATCTTAACATATAGCCATCTGTTTTGAGGTAAAAATTCTCCTTTATCCACTATCCTACCCAACAGCATGACTTTTGCGCTTGCTCTGGGAAAGGCAAAGAAATGGAAATCCAGATAAAAGTCACTTTTTAAACAAACCTTAAGGCGTTGTTCATCAGCTGATGCTCCACTTGAAGTTCAAAGAGAAAGACGCCACACTGATGTCCCTACTTAAATGTTTTTCAGTGGTGGCCTGTAGGCAACAGCTTGCTCCTGCTTTACAGGCCTTCAGGAAAGGTGCCCGCCACAGCTCCACGGGACAGCCGGGGCGGCAGGGCGGGATAACCTCCCCGCAAGTCAAACACGTGAGGCTGGGCCTCCACTCCCCCAGGGCACTGGGAAGGAGTGACCCCTCAGGAGAGCCGCACAAGTACCCAGGGTACATACTTTTATGCTGGTCTGTGTAACTCTCCGTCTATCACTAACCCAGCTGATGAAAATTGCCCCGTTTGCAGGAAGGAGGAAGATGCAAGTAGAGAGCAGGTGCTGCCTGCTGCTTCCTGAGCAGAGGGAAACCTTCCGCCTCCGGCAGCCGCGGCCCAGGCACAACAGCCCAGCGGCGGGCAGGCTGCCTACAGCCACCCTGAGCACAGGCCCCCCGTGCAGTGCAGACACAGGGCACGTAAAGACAGGGACGCAGGAGCAGCCCCTGCCGCTGCCTCACACCAGCGCTCACCCCAGCACCTGCCAGCCGCCCCAGTGCCTGCAACCTTCCTCTTTCCTCACGGGTGCCGGCCCTGTTGCGCCCTGCACACAGCGCTGGCCTGCCTGCCTGCTTCCCGCCACAGCCACCGCACACGCCGCCCACGCCTCGCGCTCCCCCTGGCCTCTTCCCTCAGGGCCCCGGGCCTGTGCCCCCGCCACCCCTGTCCCCTCACTGCCCGCTACGGCCCCCAGGCCCCCTCCACCCCACAGAAACACCTGTGGGCCAGGAGAGCGGGTCCCACCTCAGCGTGTGGAGCGTGGTGCGGCCGCCCTGCTGCCGTGGCTGCTGTGGCTGCCTGCAGGCCGAGGCGGGAGCCGGCACCTCACACCCCCAGCGCCCACACTGGGGTGAGGTGGCACAGGAACAGCTGCGGGTCACTGCCAGCCTTCACCTGGGGCCACGCCGCCAGTGGGGCCTTTTTGTTTCGGTTTTAAGTTAAAACATGCCCCCTTCAGGAGTTTGTTCATCAGAGGCCTGCTCTGCCAGCTGCCTGCGACTGCCAGCTCTCAGTGCCCTACAGACTGACCCACACCCCAAAGCTCAGCATCGCCCCTTAGCACAGGAGCCATTTGTAAAATCTGTTTCCAGCAGAAGCAGATTTTGTCCTTTCCCTACGCTCCTCCCAGGCAGGGCTGGTGGCTGGGAGGGTGCTCAACACCAGCCGCCACAGCTCAGCCTGGCAGCAGCCCTGCTGTCAGTAACATGCCTTAGCACGGAGGAGCATGAAGCTGGGCCAGCGGTGTGTGGCCCACCCATGTGGGTGCATGTTATCTCCATTAATTTTACTCACTTTTCTCTGTCCAAAGGACCTCACAGTGCTTTTCGCTTCGGCACTTGTTTCCCGCATTGCTGTCAGCACTTCTGAGGCCAACAGGCTGAGGGCACTGGCCAGAGGAGGACGGAACGGAACGGGTGGTCCTGAGCACTGCTCCAGTCAGCCATCGGCTGCCCAGAAGCCCCTCCTCGGCTGTCTTTAAGGCAGAGAAGGGCAGCGCCGCTCTGTCAGTCATATGGCAGTGGCTAAAGAGACCAGACCTCATTACATTTGTGAGTTTAACTATACTGGAAGCTGGAATGTCAAAGAGGGGAGGTTGGCTGCAGTAACCCTGTAGGCTCTCAAGCCTACAAGGAGAAAGCAAAAAAATCTTTTTTCCACACAAGGACCCTCTAATCTGAACCACATCCCCGCCTAAGGTTATCAGCAATGGCTGTGTTGGCATTAGGCCAAAGTTTTTACATGATGCCTTCAAGAAAGTAATCTTTCTTCACAGCTGGCTTGCCCATTTCATAATCAATGGTCATGACAAGGCAGATTACCAGCTCTTTCGGCAGAGGAGACCCTTTAGTGTGTTTGATAGGATATCAGCTGTGATTCACAGAAACTACGCTCAGGGCTTCAGGATACCCTTCTCCAGCCCAAACATCCAGCAAATGCTCCACCATTTCAGTAGTTGAGAAAAATCCCATGAAACTTCAGCCCACGTACAAAGAAATCTTCTGTTGCCGCTTTGGGGAAAACATGACAGAGCTCCAGTGAAAACCCCAGCCTCTTCATGATAAAATAAACCACAGTGTCTTACCTCAATAAGGCCCATTTATTTCACCAGTACATCCACACATGCACTTGTTCCACGATGGGAACCAACGAAATCACACCAAAAGTGGGTTGCAGAAATCCCTGGTTAATATTTATTTCCCAGGTTAGGGGTTTTCTCTCCTACCCAAAATTTGATTTCTAGTCCTCTGGCACTACAATACTGCTTTTGCCTGCCCACTCTACACAATGTCTGTATGGGAAGAAGAATACACTGCTAGTGCTTGCAATGTTCGTTTAAGATATACAACACCCTCAATACAGTCTGTTAATTCTTAGAGAATTATTTTTAAAATAGGCAAAGAAATACCCTCCACTAGAGAAAGAAAAATCTAACGTGAAAAAAATGCCAGTTTAGGTCTATGGTGTCATGGGCTACAGTGGAGGCTTTTCCCCCCTCAATACTAATTGCCTACTAGGCAAGATACAGCACTATACGTTAAGCACCATGTCTGATCAAGCAGAAGACTTTTTAAAATGGTTTACTAGTTATTAGGTATCCTGCACTCTACACGCTGTGCTGACATAAGATTTTACTGCTTGAGGATGCAATTGCCAAAGACTGAAAAGTATAAAAGGTTTTATTTACTTAAAGCACACAAACTACTACTGCTCCTGAATGCTATATTGGGGGATTCCCCTTAAGAAGTGGGAAAAAAAAAAAATCTGGCTGACTGGTTGCTAGTGAAAAAGATCCAAACTGGCTAAAATGAAACTGGAAAGTAACTGATATAAAATACCAATGGCAAGAATCTCTATTTTCCTCTACATACATCTTGTGCTATGGGGTACGAGGTTGTGGTGGGGAGCAGGAGAGGAAGAAGAGCTGCAGAAACGCCCAACGCACGCATGCTGCGCACCGCAGTGCCCAGATGATCCCCCTTCTCTGGTGTCACTATCTGTAGGCTTTGTGGGCAAATTGACTTCTCGTCCTCGGTAGCCAGCACACACAGCCCAGCGACCTGACAAAGCCATTGATTTTCCTTGTCCTTAAAAGCATGCTCCACTGAGCTTGGAGCCATGCGCTTGTAACTTTAAGGGGGGTGCATTTTATTTAATTGTGCCTTTTCTTGGCCTGAATTTCCCCCAAAAAGCTGAAGAGGGCATGTGCTTATTATCTTTTAGTGCAGCATGTGCTCGGTGCAACCTGAGCTCTTCGGATACTTCAGTCTGAAAATTAGAAAAAAAATTAATTGCGAGGAAAAACAAGGCTGCTCTGCGACTTTGATTCAATCAATTACCATTATCTTCCAGCGCAGCCCTCCCTCCCACCCCCGGACCAGTTGTGTTTAACTTTCTTTGCCAGTCGCCGTGGCCCCGCAGCGCGCTGGTGGTGCAGCGCTGGCGGCTGGCTCCCGCGCGGGGCCCTTATCAGGCGCTCCCAGTCAGTGCCAGCCCCGCACAGCTGTCAGGGACCCCCTCCGTCCCCCGCGTTATCTGCCGCCACAGGCCTCGGCCGGGTGAGGAGGGGGCCCGTGGCCGCCCCCGGCCTGGCTGGGCTCTGCCGCCGGCCGCCCCACTCCCGCCAAGCCTCCTCCGGCAAGCCCGAACCATCTGAAGAGAGGCAGGAACAAAACCGCAAATTTAGATTAATAAAGCATTTGTTGATTCTACAGAAACTTAGCAGGCCCCTAAGAAATCCACCAGAGACCTGTGCAGCTCCAGTAATTTTCTGTTATATTATCTTTCTTGTAAAATACTTCCCCAGACAGAGCCCCCAAAGGGGCTCAAATATCACTGTGACTAACCGAAATCAATGTGCACTCACCTATTGACATTTTTACATAGTTTTTGGATTTAGTATCCGGCCCAAAACACAATCAAATCTTCTGCCAAGGAAATAACAGGCACTTAGCTAGTCAGCTATTAGTGTTACAAAGGAAAAAATGTGGGCACCCAAGGGAGATGGGAGAGACGGCATTGACGTCAGGGGTAATTGGGTGTCTGAGAGAAATTGCCAACGGCTGGCCAAAACCCCCAGAGGCCCACACAAAGCCGAGCTGCAACTCTAATAAAGGAAAGTAAATTCTAGAAAGGGGCTTTGCTGCAAAGAAGCCTAGCAGGAACCAAAAATATCTCCCACATACACAAACACACACACATACACAGAAATAAAAAATACAAAATACGTTTAGGAGCTCTCTTTCGCACATCTGGTTTAGGCTAAAGTGCTTTCTGCTTTTTTCCAGGACCACATGGATTTTTATGTTGCACCGTATGTTCACCATCTATTTTTATAAACAGAATTCAGGGCTTTAAAGAAACTTTATTTTTAATCATGTGGCTTTAAACTACAATCTTTCTGTCACCCACTCTGGTGCTGCTAGAAAAGGTTTGGTCTTTTCTTTAGAAAACCCTGAGCTTCCATGGAGAATGACAAGAACAGCGGAGCCATCGCGATGGCCATGGTTAAGGAGCTGTCCGACTGGTAACACCGCATTTTCACGTATAAAACCTCTCTGTCACCTGTATTCTAGCGATGTATTTCAGCACCAGCACTCCATTCATGCACACACTCTGCTCGCACACCAGACCTGAGGGAAAAGGTTTCAGATCAGGCACCCTGGGCAGAGCTTAGCGAGGACTTGAAGGCTGTGGCCTCTTCCTTCCACTCATCCAGATCCCTACCATATAAACACAGACCTGCTGTCCTCCTAACGCACCACCACAGATGAAGAATAAAGCATATTTGATCAGTTCTTGCTAAGACCAATCTGTCCTCGTCCCCCTTCTTCTCCCCCAGGACTTCTATTACACTCCTCCCACAGTAAGACTCAAACATCTCGTCACGAATTGCGTTGTAAAATTCAGATTGGTGCCTTCCAGGATGATACACTGGTTTATGTCTTCTACATAAAACACAAAAATGCCTTTTTAATAGATGATCTGGAGCTTAAGCGAAGTTTCAAGAATAACAAGATGATCGAGGTCTTAATAGGTTCAAATCTTCTCTTACACCTGCTTGGGTCTACATCATAACTACCATCATCTTATATCTACAGGGGTCCTTATAAGCCAATCAAGCCAGTGTTAACAATTCCACTTATAAGCTGCCTTTCACCCAACCGAAGAGCAGAGGAGGCAAAATCACCATTTAGGAAGAGGCCAAGGCACAAACAAAACGGCCACACACATCAAGCACAAAGGGTGCACGTTAAGCACCACAGCACCTATGGTGTAGAGAAGTCTTTAAAAATACACATAAAAAATAGAGCTAAGTTTGAACAGATCAGAAGTGCTTAATCATAGCATTGCATTGCAGAAAACATGACAATTAATATTCTCAGATAAGGAAGAGGGGCATTAAGGCAAAAAGCTCACTAAGAAATAGTTACAAAACACTCTCTACACAAAAACGGATGCAAACCAAAACAATGCCTCAGACCTTGGGATGTAAAGACGAAATTTCTGCAGCTCTTCCTGGTGAGCCTAAGTCTTGCAGATGATGCCATTTGTATGGAAGAAGGTCTGGAAAGGCCCCATCCACGGCTGTACTGCACATGGGGCAGTGGGTCAAACTGGGGAGTGGAGTGGGGAGAGGGAGTATCCGCTACCTGCATCATTTCTTAATGGCAAATCTACAAGTGTCACCCAGGCCTCTAAGCATTAGATAGAAGCATCAGACATTCTTCCCTCTCTGCTTTCTACAGTGCTTACAGTTCAACAGAGAGAGAGGAATTACAACCATTGGACTAATGCTGTAATGTCACGTCCCTGACAGCACCAACAGAAACAGTTAAGCTCGCATCCTTACAATTTCATTGTGCAAATATTGCAATGGGCCATTTTTCAAAATTCTGCCTTAATTTTTAAGAAAATACAGCCATACATCCTGTAGCCAAGCACATGTGCATGACATATGAACCAAATCATTGACACCAAAGCACTACCTAAAGGAAAATGCAGCCTTTCCTTCATGCTCAATTAAAGCAGTACATGAGTAATAA